>NC_134082.1:172055977-172359007 GCF_000715075.1 Nicotiana tabacum | reverse complement strand
ACAGTATGTGCCCACCATTTGAGACTATGTTTAACGTCAATTTCATTGCTGGTTGCAGGTATTCTCCAGTTCATCAATGAATTCATTTTCTTCTTCCTTTCAAAAACTTCCCATGCTTCAGAAAGATAAGGCCTGATTGCTCTTGAGTGCAGATCAGACTTCTCAAGAAAATTCACTTTTTCTTGATCATCACTACTCCTGTTTTTGCCCAGTTTCTGTAACCCTGGTATAACCTCAACCAAACTGGAATTTACATCCTCCTCTGAGAATTCAAATCCAAGATCCATAAACCCTTTTAGCTCCTCATATTCTAGCTCGGATAAGCTCTTACTAAGACCCTTTTTGGTTCTTCTTGTTCTTCTTTTCCTTTCTTTTCGTTTACCCTTTATCTTTTTTGGTTCTGCTTTTATAGGATCTGGTTGAAAATGGGTTATTGGGAGAACTGAATCAGGAGAGAAAGAGTCTGAATTGTAGCTCAAACCATCACTTTGTGACCCAAGTTGGATTTTTTCTAACAGGGATGGATCTTTTGCAATTTCTGGTGAATCTTCTTGAATTTTGCGATCTGGGTTTTCAGGTGAATTTAATGTAGGGGTAGGATTTGAATGTTTATTGAGGATTTGGAGATTGAACCAGCATGAATCGAAGAGGCTAAGAACAGCCTCGAGGTCCATTAATGGTTGGCTGAAGGAAACTTGGAAAGCAGAGGCTTTTGTGGAAGGTGCTCAGCCACGAGGATTAAGCAATTTGTGTGTGTATATATAATAGACCCTGTTCACCAAATTGCCCTTCTTAGTTGCTTATATTACGAAAATACTTCAACGTTGATTGTTTCACACGTTTTCTAGTCTCTGCTATTATTTCATTTGGAAAATGTTGTTGTACTTATCAAAGTGTTCCTACCAAAATTGTTGATAATTATTATCTTAGTTAATGACCAAAGCACGTAAGACGTCTAGGTTTAGTTACACTTTTGCCCTCTAATACTTCATTCAAAGAGGAGTTTCTGGAATTCTTTTCTAATCGTGTGCAAACCGTTTTTTATTTAGTTTTTACAAGAACAAAGAAAAAACTTTTCTTTCTCGTTTTTTAGGTTGGAAGAAAATACCTTTCGCAAAGAATGCTTTTTTTTGGTTTGCAAAACCTCTTGGTCAAATTAATTTTTAAGCAAACACCACTTAATGACCTAAAACAATTTTATCTATCTTAATTCAGACTCCAAAATTATCTAAAGTAAGAAAAGAAAAATAGTTGCATCTCTTGAGGGGCTAGTAATTGTGCTTTCACTTGCATGCACACATATGCCAAGTCTTTTTGGCTGCAACTCTAGTTAAATTTGTGCGCAAAATAGATAGAAGTTTTGACAAAAGGATAATTTATCAATTAAATCATTCCCTATGACATGCATGGTTGTATCCTATTAAGGTATTTGACTGGCAAAACCATTTCTTAATTGAGGAGAAGGTAAGATAATGGAATATGGAGGTTGATGCATGATGTAGCCTTGAAGAGCAAGTGAATGATTACGTGTGGTATAAGCATATGATTTGTTGTCAGCCGCTAGATGCCTTTTTTTTAAAAAAAAAAGAAGGTTGTGAGGATGCTAAATTGCTAAAACATGGATAAATCATGTTCTGAAATGACACCATAAAATTTAAATGAAATGATGACGTTTTCTTGCTATTTTACAACTCAGTAACCATCATTAATTGCCTCAATCCAACTAGAAGGAGGGATCAAGTTTCACTCTTTATTTCATGATTAAATTCTTTATTTCCAATCAAGAATCAATCATGGCCGAGCACCATTGATTATATTTTTAATCATCCCCTTTTTCAGATAAGTTTGCCATAACCAGATCTAATCTATAGGCGAACAAACACTGTGGCACATCTTTTGGCTAAGAAAACTCTCAAGCGGTCCAACTCTAATAAATTATGTATCTATATAACACCTCGAGAACTTGTGGTGAATGCCTACAATAAGGATCTAGAGGGTTTTCCTTCCGTAAAATATATCTCGAATACTTTATCTACTAGGTTAGCTGCTTTAAGCAATAAAAATGCCCTACGTGGTATAGGTAATGCCCACCGTGACAGTAGTATCATTTGTAACGCTTCCGTACTTGATGTTTAATGGTATATAATAAATTCTACCTTTTTAAAAAAAAGATCTCATTATTAAAAATTCGGTAATTAGTGACCACAAAAACTGATCAACATTAGTCGATTTTGACAAATTACCGACCAAAACGCATCCAAACACGCTTGATCGCTATTTTGGTGATCGTTTTAGTATACCGACCAAGATTGATCGCAAAGGTAAAAGAACCAAGGTTGGTCGCAAAAAAAAATGGACCAAAGTTGGTATGTATTTTAATTATGTAACCAAAAGATTCACCATCTAGGAATCGAACCGGGGTATGTAATGTGGCAGGATACTATTCTACCACTAAACCATTGGTGCATTTTGTTTTAAGATTGTCTTATTTTTTATTTATACTCTTTAATTATATTTTCGTAACAAAATAACCGACCAAAGTTGGTCGGTTTTATTAAAAAATAAAATTACCGACCTAAGTTGGTCGGTTTTTTAAAATGACCGGCCAAATTTACCGACCAAAGTTGATTGGATTTTTTAATATTAACTTTTATTTATTTTAATTGCAAAAACCGACCAAAGTTGATCGGTTTCTTGAAAAATAAATTTCGCGGGACTCAAAAATAGTTTCCCACTTTTTTACGCCAAAGAAAACCGACCAAAGTTGGTCGGTTTCGGGAAAAAAAATTAAAAATTAAAAAATTTTAAAAAACCAACCAACTTTAATCGATTTTTTGCCGATTTTTTGACAGACCAAAATTAGTCGGTTTTTCTTGATCTCTAGTAGCGTCTAATCTATAGGAAATCGATGTTATTTAGTACAAACTTAGATATAGGTACCTGTTTACTCACTAATACTACTAGTACCCTAAAGTTTACCCCCTTAATGATAGAAGAGGTATCTTTTCTCATTTTCACTCGTTATAAACAGTTCAAACTGCCATGTACAGAGGCAGATCTAAAATTTAAAGGTGGAGGGTGTCAAAATTTTCTTTAATGTACACCTTATAATAACTACTAATATACAGTTTGTCGGAACGATTGTCCGGTTGATCTTTTAGTTTATTTGGGCAATTTAATAAGTACTTTATTTGAAAATATAAAAATTACATCAACTTTTCAGACCCTACTTATGAGATTCATTGGGTATATATATTATTATAGTCGTATGAAAATTACATCTCAGATATTAAGAAGCAAATATAATTAACATTTTAACGAAGGAATCACACTTTTATCATTAATAATTCAAGTAAAATTAATATTTTTCACTAGGGAACTACATTTTTTTTGTAGGCTAAAAATAAATTTGTACAAGTAAAATAAAATCTTTAATAAGGGAACTCCTTCGATCAGAGTAAGAAAAAAAACATATTCAATAGATAAATTATACCCCATAAATAAATGCGGAATTAGATAAACTACAAGATCTAAAAACTTAAAATCATAAATCTAATGCTTGCGAAATATTCATCATAATTTATTACTAAAGAGATTTAAATTGTATTGACCAATCATAGAATAACACAAATTTTTATGTTATAATAAAAAAAATTATAAATTAATTTTGATCTCAATCTAAATCAAGATCCTAGTTTTTTATATTGAAAGAAGAAACTAAAAGATTTGAGATTAAGAGAAATGCTTATATTATGAAATTTCTAAATTTTGGAGGCTCTTATATGAATGTCCTTGCTAAATATCATAGATAAAGTAATAGAATAAAGGGGAAAAAATAAAAAATAATAAACGACAAATAAGAAATTGAAAGGTAGCCAAAATGGAAAATGAGTGGGAGAAAAGAAAAAGAAAGCACAATGAAAAGGAAAGTCAGACAAGGTTCAAGATAAATTCCAATTTGAATTTTACACACGAGAAAAATTTTCAAAAAGATTTACCAGTCATGGCACATTTATTAAGTTTGCAAATGAGGGTGGAAGAATCATATATTTAACCTAGTTTAATTTTTTTTATATATAATTATATAATAATTTTACCAACCGAGCGGGTACCATACCACTGCAACTGGCCCTGTATGCTGTATGAAAGTAGTTAGTATACACGAACTAGTACGCGGATCTTTGAACTTGGAAGAATCTTGTTCAAGGGACGTCAACTACCAGCAATCTCACGTGCCAGACCACGAAATGCACGTGCCTACTATATAATTTAGCCACGTAAAAAAGAGTTAAAACATGATTTTGTGTTTCCACTGATCACTTAATGGACCTCATATTACCAGCTACTTCCGGTCATTATCACTGTAACCTAAAAAGATTTTTTTAAATAAATAAATTGGATCGAGTTTCAGTTTACTTATAGTGTTTTTAATTCATTATTTATTATTATATTTGACTTCATCTCTTTTCCTAATGACCACTGCCTCCTCATGTTCATAAAATAATAATTAAACGGAACTGATACGTGGCGCTTGAAGTGCTTTCTTCTTTCCTAATAAATGTTTTCAACTACTCTCGGACGTATAAACAAATAGAATAGATAAATACAAAAGAGGGGAAGGGCCGGATGAAAGTTAATTAACTAATGAGATAAATTGATAATGATTGACACACGACTATTTCTTTATTTTTTGAAAAAAAAATACCTTTTGTTTTTTTCTCCTTTCCATCCGCTCGACAATACCATATGATTTTGTGGTCTACTTTGCAATTCTTAGCCGTATTTTAAAGCAATATTGTTTTTATTTAAAGGTGGGGGCATAGCATAAGATGATTTATCGAATACCAAGCAAGGGATTTAAAGGTGGAAGTAATTAATGCACATAGACAAGTCACTATAAATTGTCCACTAGGGTATCGACTCCTATAGAGGAATACGTATTGTTACCATATATATAGTTGCAGTATTTCGGAAACTAGTTTATAAAGTGTCAAAATTTTTAAAGCTAATTATAGAATTTTTTTTTGTCCTTCTCAGTAACATTATTTTCCTACATCAATATTCTAAAAATGTGAAGTCCACTCTAATCCCTTAAATATAGGAGTGAGTAACAATTCTCTGGAAGGTCGAAAATACCTTACCAAAGTATTTCTCGGGTCGAAAATACCTTACCAATATTTTAGTGACACGTCGAAGAAGATTACCGAAAAAAAGTTTTTAAATAAGATTGATAGGATATTGCCATTAGCCCTACAAAAATTAAACAAAACCGATCTATATTTGCTCTAACCAGAAATTAGAAAATTCCAATTCTCATACATTTAAATTCTCATAGTAATTGTTTTAAGTTAACTATAACAAGTAAACAAAAAGTTCCTTGACAAATTTCAAACACCTCTATGTTACGAACTTACGATACATGTTTTTCCATGTGTTTTTTTTTTTTTTCGGTTTGAAAAACGTCCATGTGGTTGTTTTTTGAACTAATGTTTTAGAATATTTCACCAGGTAATAAAAAATATTAATAGTAATATCCAAATGTACAAGGTAAGTGACGGAGAGAAATCTCAAGGGAAGTTTAGGTAATTAATCTCCACTTCTTTTCTTTTTTTGGCAAAACTATCAACAAAAGAAAACTAATGAATTTTCTTATTCCATGTTCCACATAGTCAGAACATTTTCAATACCTTCTGTTTTTTTTGTTGAAATTTCGATTAGAATATGTCATGATATTAAATGCTTAGAACCAACCACAATGGGGATAAAGAAAGAAACTAGAAGAAAGAGATGGGCTGTGGGGGTCAATAATAAATTAAGTAGAGGAGTTCAACAACAACGAGACGCAAGTATTAAATCCTCTGGTCAGTTTTGCCATTTTTCAGAAGTCATACTTCGTATCGTATTGTTTTCTGCAGACTTCATTTTTTCTCTTTTCTTCTGAAAGTGATGTGTGATATCAAAGGATTTTTGATATATATATGGCATCCTTTAGGGGTGCGATTTTAAAAGTAAAACAATTCAGCAAGTAGCATTACAACAAATAGGTAAATATAACAAGAGAATCGCTAAAATCGGTTTAATTTGAAGAGTGTTTTTCTCAAAAGTAATTTAAAAATCGGTTTGTATTTGACTAATTAATTTAAAAAACAATCTTGAGTAGCAATTAATGTTTGGCCAAGCTTTTAAAAGTGCTTCTAAGTGTATTTTTCTTAAAAGTGCTTTTCAAAAAATTACTTTTGTGGAGAAGCTACTTTTTTCTGCTTCTACTCAAAAACACTTTCTTCTTTGTTTACCTCGAAAATACGAGTAACAATTAAACTTGTTTGTGGTTTTAAAGATATGTGATTTAATTGAATACTAATTGATAAATAAGGAATCTAATGTATAAATTTATGCGTAAGGCAAGTCAAACCAATCGTGTAAGCAGACCACGACCTCGAGCAAAGGCGACCTTGAGGTAAGTAAGCAAGAACAACAAGAACAATAAAATAATAATAAGATGATTCAGATGAGCAGTAGGCAGAAAAGTAAGAGAGTATATTCTTTGCTAATAATTGATGATGTTTACAAATGATTGGGGTCCCCTTTATATAGTAGATGAACCCTAAATAAGGTACATTTCTATTTTCAGTAAGGAATCTTATTGGGACAACTGTCTAACCGCCTAGTACGGATTAGTACTAATTCGTACGAATCTATTCCGAAATTACGCCATGATCTTGGGGACATGGCGGGAATCTTGCTCATTCTATTACAAACTCATAACGGCTCCATCTCGGGATTGGTCGTACTCGGCTTCGGTACTCATCGTGCACTTCAATCTTCGATCCTTATGTTCTGCCCTCGAACTCGAACCCGGTCCATACTTAGTTTATCCCTCGATGCGAGCCCTTTGTTCCTCGATGTGAGCCTTCGAGCCTACAAAATTGGGGGTACATGATTTTACCGTATACAGATAGTCTCCGCGTTTCTTAGAATAAAATGATAAGAAACGATTTGAGCCTCGATTTTCCAGAGCCCTTAGTGATGATGTCATTCTCGTGACGTAGGTGCTCGAAGTGACCGAAACGTCTCGTCGGTTCGCTTCCCTAAAATATTAAATGCTTTCCCAGTGGTGGTAGGCCACTAGCATCATTGAACTGTCGCCGCTCACCTATAAATATAAGGTTTAATTTCAGAGAAAGCTTTATTCTAATCTTCAAACCACCTCTAAACTTCTTCTATATCTCCTTTTCTTCATCTCTTTTCTCTCGTTATCCGCCTCTACCGTCCTTTTAGTGCCAGAAAATGCTAAACTCCGCCACCTTCTGCATCTCTAAACCAAAAACCATGGCAAAGACCTTCAAAACAGTTCCTCAAAAAGAAAAGGCTTCCTCCTCTTCCCCTCGTTCGGCCGATGACAAAGCACCGGCCCTTCACGAGATCGTTCCCGTCGCCTGCATCATAGAGAAAGATTTCGACATCGAAAACCCCCTGCAGTTCCCGGCCGATGTGAGCATGCATCGAGGTATATCTGTTCGATAACGAAAAAATACCTCGAGGCTGTGAGAAATGATTGTGGTTGGGGGGATGAGGTCGTGATACATATCCCGACCCCTAAGGAGGGTGTCACCACCCACGTGGAGGGTTTCCTAAGTGTTTACACTAACCCTTTCATACTGGGTCCTCTTGATCCGGTCGTGATTGACTTATGCAAAAGGTATCAAGTCACCCTCGACCAAATCCACCCCTCCTTTTGGCGCATAGTGATCATGCTCTGTTGCTTCTCCAACAAGGCCAAAGGACTGGAGTTTACCCTCATTCACCTCGTCCGATTGTATCGGCCTCAACTTTTTCGAGGGCTGATCAAGCTCCAACGTTGATCGAGCAAAGCCTTCTTTGCTCGCCAGAGCTGTCACAACTCCTTTTTACCCGCGCCACCGCAAAGGGGCGCAGAGAGAGTTTTTCCAATTAAAGGACAATCGAAACGGGATTTATTTATTTATTTCAGAGTCACCACTTGGGAGATTTATGGTGTCCCAAGTCACCGATTGAATCCCGAATCGAGGAAAGGATTGACTCTGTGTTACAGTCCGCGAACCAGAAATCTAAGTAAGGAATTCTGTTAACCCGGGAGAAGGTGTTAGACATTCCCGAGTTCCGTGGTTCTAGCACGGTCGCTCAACTGTCATATTCGGCTTATTTATCTGATTTTAATACATGTTGAACCTATGTGCAAATTTTAACTGTTTACCGCTTTTTGTGAGCACGTGATTTTTGCCTTACGAAAAACTACTCGTAAAAATACATCTCGAACCATGTCACATCAATGCACCCGTGGTTATTGACACATTTCAACTCTGTCGAGATTTAGATTTGGGTCACATAAATGTGCACCCGAGTTTAAGAAAGTAAATTATTAAAGGCGCGCCTAAAGCGACTAGCGTATCATTATTTTGGGGAAGGCCGTGGAATTTTGCTAAACGGCCCATCCCGAAGTCTAAGTATTTAAAATAACCATTTATTGAGGGCCCTGCCGTTTGTACGTTTTATTTGGCGAAGCTCGTCTCATTTTATTTTATTAAAAAGCCAACCTAAAAGTGACTACGATTTTCTATTTGTCTCTAAAATAAAATAAAATCCTAATTAACTATTGTGAGATAATGAGATCCACCACCTATCCCTTGGGTATTATTAGTCCATCTTCCATTTAATCTCAGACCCAAATGGCCCAAGCTGTGTGACCCAAGACGCCTCAACTGACCAGGCTTTGGAGGACAGATCGGGAGATCGATTCCCTGAGCTGGGCAACCCGTATTTTTCCTAAACTATAACCAAACATCTCTGGAAACTGGGCCATCGGCAGCCCAGTCACGTAAGGCCCAACAGCAGGCCCAGATCTGTTACACTTATTTCAAATTACTTCACATATGCCCAAATAGTTCACAACAGAATAACCAATTCATACAAGCCAGCTAAAGGCCCAATTCAAAATAAGGTATTATTCAAATCACTACTACTAGATTAACACTCAAACACATTAATACTTCGAACCAGCTGGACTACGGAATTGAATCAACGAGACACAGACCTCTTTTAAACTTGTCTTTCTTCTTTACGATCACTGGAAACAAATTCATGCTTAACAACACTCATTTAAACTAACACTAACAATTAACGATTGGAAACTAACATTATTCGCTACCACATTACAGCATACTGGACTATTTAGAGTGTACAGTTAACCTGAAAGTCTATGCCACTGAATTCAGTGTTTAACTACCAAATCTATAATCGAATAAGGTGAGATTACTGATCCCATATAGTCCTCGTTAAGTACACATTCCACAGCTTCAAATTTCATCGAGTGTTAATCATCTCAAAACATATTTCAACTATCATTTATAATGGAATAACAACAGACGCCTCATCCAGCGAGCAACTGCCCAAATACTTTATTTCATGCTTAATCTCAGAGTTACATCATCAGTGAGTTCATGTGTGTACCTGGTATGTAGAACAGAAAAATGGGGTAAGCAATCAGCAACAGCAAACAACAAAATACAGCAGCAGAAAGCCCAACACAGTAGCTTCAACACCTCAATCCAGAAATCCCAGCAACACGGAGAAAACCAGTAAAAATGGAGAAGAAAAATAGTCCGAAAATCTCTCTTTGTTTTATCTTTCTAGCTTTGAACTCTCTCTGGTGTTCTTCCTCTCTCAATATTTCAGAAATTTGGTTCTATCTTTTTACTCTCTCCAAAATGAATTACGCCCTTGTATATCCAGTGTGTCCAGAGTGTATATCGAGTGTATACCGCTCTCTCCGCCCCCTTCTTTTTTTCTTCTCCTCTATTTCTTTCTCTTTTTTTTGAACTCCCTTCTTCTAAAATTTTCTCTTCTATTTATAATAAAATTTTCGGAATTTTTCAGATTTGTTTTTTTATTATTTGTTTATTTTTTAATTAAAAGAAATCCCACTTACAAATTGCTTTTATTTTTTTAGAAAAAGAAATCCCGCCTTTATTTACTTTTATTTTTAAAATTCCAACTTTAATTATTTTTATCTTATTTAAAATCCCACTTTTTATTTTTTTAAAAGAGAATCTCACTTTATTTAACTTTTCTTTAAAAAATCAAACCACTTTCTTTTCCTTTTTCTTTTAAAAATGCTACTTTCATTTACTTTAAATTTTTTAAATTTTTATATACCTTTATATTTATTTTTTAATTCCAACCTTCTTTTACTTTTTAATTTTTTAAAATTTCCACAAAACTTTTTATTTTTTTTAATTTTCTACATTCTTTTACTTTTTTTTAAAAGAGAATTCCACCTATTTTTACTTTTATATTTTTTTATTCAATACTTCCCTTTTTCTTATTTTTAAATCATTCCCGAATTTTATTTTTTTTAAAAAAAATATATTTTCGGTTTTTTTTATAAAAGAAAACAAAAAACAATATTAATAGTGATAATTCACCTTTTAATTTTTTTTATATTTTTATCCTATAATAAAAAGTGTAATAAAGCTAAAATAATAGTAGGTTAAAACCCCCTAAAATATTTACATAAAAAAAGTGATAAAAAATTAAATGTTGGCAAAAATTAGGTGTTCAGAGCTGCCCTTCTTTGCTCGAAAACACGAAGAGCTTTCGGGCAAAGATAAAGTGAACAATGCGACTAATTTTGGATCATATCGTTATTCAAAAGTGGAATAAAATAAAAAGGAAAGGCGCAACCGAGTCCTGGTTTTGGACAGCCTACATATCCTTGGTTATAAGGGAATCAGGTCGCGTGTAGTTCAGAATATTTGGAAGCTGGGACTACCATGAAGCTGTGGTTTTACTGTTACTGATGTTATTGCTGCTGCTACGCTTACTGACCTCCTTATTACACCTTGATAAAAAATAAAGAAGTTATACTAAGCTATGGTCTATGAATTACAAAGATTTATTCTCAAACTTGGTCATGGGACTGTTGTTGCCTTGTTGCCTTGTGTTTGCTCTGATATTTCTTTGCTTCTGACTTGACTCGTATTCTCTCTTGATTGCCGAATTTGAACTGCTTATTTCCTTCTTGTGAGCTTCAAATCATTTTTCCTTCGAAGCTTGAACTGCATTCTTCTGACTAGTGTTGCCTTCCTTCCGACTTCTGAATTTTAACTTATGCTGGGGATTTTTGTTGTAACCCTCCACTTTACTGACTTCAAACTTCAATGTATTCCTCTGTTATGCGGGTGGGCCCCCGACTTCAAAACTTGAAATGTAAAGATTGAAATGTATTCCTCTGTTATATGGGCGGGCTCCTAGCTTCAAAACTTGAAAATAAAACGCCATTCCTCTCTTCAGGCGGGCTCCTGACTTCAACAACAACTTCGAAAAATAAAAACGTAATTCCTTTCTTCAGGCGGGCTCCTGACCTCAACAACAACTTCGAAAATAAAAATGTCATTCCTTTCTTCAGGCGGGCTCCTGACCTCAATCAACAACTTCGAAAAATAAAACGCCATTCCTTTCTTCAGGCGGGCTCCTGACTTCAATCAACAACTTCGAAAAATAAAGCGCCATTCCTTTCTTCAAGCGGGCTCCTGACTTCAATCAATAACTTCGAAAAATAAAACGTCATTCCTTTCTTCAGGAGGGCTCCTGACCTCAACAACATCTTCGAAAAAATAAAAACGTCATTCCTTTCTTCAGGCGGGTTCCTGACCTCAACAACAACTTCGAAAATAAAAACGTCATTCCTTTCTTCAGGCGGGCTCCTGACTTCAACAACAACTTTGAAAAATAAAGCGCCATTCCTTTCTTCAGGCGGGCTCCTGACTTCAACAACATCTTCGAAAAAATAAAAACGTCATTCCTTTCTTCAGGCGGGCTCCTGACCTCAACAACAACTTCGAAAATGAAAACGCCATTCCTTTCTTTAGGCGGGCTCCTGACCTCAACAACAACTTCGAAAATAAAAACGCCATTCTTTTCTTCAGGCGGGCTCCTGACCTCAACCACAACTTCGAAAAATAAAGCGCCATTCCTTTCTTCAGGCGGGTTCCTGACTTCAATCAACAACTTCGAAAAATAAAATGCCATTCCTTTCTTCAGGCGGGCTCCTGACTTCAACAACAACTTCGAAAAATAAAGCGACATTCCTTTCTTCAGGCGGGCTCCTGACTTCAATCAATAACTTCGAAAAATAAAACGCCATTCCTTTCTTCAGGCGGGCTCCTGACCTCAACAACATCTTCGAAAATATAAAAATGCCATTCCTTTCTTCAGGCGGGCTCCTGACCTCAACAACAACTTCGAAAATAAAAACGCCATTCCTTTCTTCAGGCAGGCTCCTGACTTCAACAACAACTTCGAAAAATAAAGCGTCATTCCTTTCTTCAGGCGGGCTCCTGACTTCAACAACAACTTCGAAAAATAAAGCGCCATTCCTTTCTTCTGGCGGGTTCCTGACTTCAACAACATCTTCGAAAAAATAAAAACGCCATTCCTTTCTTCAGGCGGGCTCCTGACCTCAGCAACAACTTCGAAAATAAAAACGCCATTCCTTTCTTCAGGCGGGCTCTTGACTTCAATCAACAACTTCGAAAAATAAAATGCCATTGTTTCCCCTTACCTCCTAAACCATTTTCCTTCTAATTTGAATTATCTTTCTTCAAAACTACTTCCCTCAAAACGTGTACTGTTTTCCTTCTTCAAAACTACTTCCCTCAAAACTGGTGTCTCATTTCTCTGCGAACTGCTGGGGATAACACTTTTTCAAAAATATGTTATCTTACTACTTCAAAGACTACTTCCCTTAAGACTTATGTTTTATTCCTCTGCAAACCGTTTCCATTTGCAAAACTGGTCTTCCTCTTTTTTCTCTCCTTTTTTTTTGTTATCTTCTTCCTTTGAAGACTACCTCCCTTAAAACTCATGTTATCTTCCTCCTGACATTGATTTCTTTAAAACTTGTTTTGCCTTCTCCCGAAAAACTTCTGGGGATACCGCTTTTCACCAAACTTGTGTTAGACTTCCCGAAAATTTTCGAAATGAACGAAAATTTTCTGCCCCAGTTTGACAATCTTTCTTGTGGCGCATCTTTCTGTCATCAGTAACATTCCATGTCCCTGCTTCAAATCAAAGAAAATTTGATCAGTTTAAAACGTGGTGGTTGGTTGTGATACTCCTGTTGGGAATCTATCAACCATTTTCCCATCTATGTGTTGTTTGACCATATTGAAGCTTGGCTGATACCTTCCGACCTTCTTGACGATTCCTTATTCACAAACCTCTTAACCATTTTCCCAGTCTCCTTATCTGACCTGATGTATTTTTATGACAGTTGATTTCACTTGAAGATCTTGCATGTTCATTGATTAACCACTCCCTCTATCGTCTGTGTTACTGAAATACCTTTTTTCGGTGCAGACCCAATATCTTCTTTTGCGGTACTGTCCGTGAACTGGCATTTCCCCAACCTTTGAGTCTCCTATGAATTTCCCAATTATGTCCATTGCTTTCCGCGTTGTTCTTTCTTGATTTTCCGCTGGCCTTGGCCTTATAACCCTCGATTTCTGCTGGGGATATCCTTCTTGACACTGGTCCATCCTTTTGTCAATCTCATCATCGAATATACCCTCGGTTCAATCCCCCTGGCCCTCTTTTTGTTGCACTGTCCCTGAATTGATATGGACCAATCTTGGGTATTTTGCGCAAACCTCAAAGCACGTTGACTATTACCAGCTCATTGCGCTTGTTCTTTCCTGACTTATACCACTTTGATGTACTAGTCAGATCTCGTCTTGCATAATTGGAAAGCTGATGGCAAATTTTGAAATCATTTCTCGCTTGTTCTGACCAAAGAGACTCAAGAAGAGGAAATGACAAAGGTAAAAGGAACAGAGTAAAAGGCAAAAGAAAGAGATGACTCCTAATAAGAAAACTACAAAGTAAAACCTATCAGATGTGGATACCAACTCTATTGGCCATGACACGCACACGTGGCCTATCCTCCGTCGTTAATCGCCTTTCACAATCTTCGTCTGGTGCTTTCCTGTATGACTCTCAATCTTTATTCGACTTGTAGTGCCCGAAGGGTTTTCACTATCAAGCCTCTCTCATTTTGATTTTTCTCTCAACTTATAGTCGCCTCAAGGTGCCCGTGAAGGTTTTCACCGATAAGACTCTCTCATTTTATTACTTTTCTGCTGGGGATCAGAGTGTTATTCTCGACTTCCATTTGCATGACTTGGCATCTTTCGAAGACAGGTCAAAAGGTCTTTCTTTGTACCGTAACATGGGGTTTTGGATAGGGCTAGAAAGAAAGGGTATTAGCGGCTCAAAATGAATCAATTTGGGTTCAAAATTTACAACCTTCGGAACCAGATTTCTTTACATCAAACACAACTTCTGCCCCAGTTTCTTGCTTGGGGATTTTTGATTTTTTGTTACACTATGACCGAGCCGTGAAGCGCCTACGTATCCTCTTTGAGGAATCATGTCAAACGTAGTTCCCAATTCTTTTTTTGTTTTCCTTTCCACTTATTTATTATTTTCTTTTCTTTTTCTTTTTCTTTCTCTTTTGCTCATTTTTCCTTTCTCCTTTCTCTTTTGTTGTTTTGTTGTTTCTGTTGTTTCCTTTTTCTTTTTCTTTTTCTTTTTCTTTATCTTCCATGCTTGTGTTTTCTAATCTTTGCTACTGATTCCGAACGAGGGGTATGAAAGAAAACCAATAAGGCTCAAAGGGTTAACGAAGGATAAAGTGTTTAGATAGAAGAATAAAATGCCTTCATCATTCCAATCTTCAAAACATGCCAAGCACAAACAACACAATTAAACATTTGCCACATCTTCTGATTGTGTCGGACTTGATAACCATATCCACACATTCGCCTTTTCATTTGTTATTTTTAAAGCACCGTTGGGCAATACTCTCACTTTCGTTACCATGAACGACCTCCTTGTCAATATGGCTAACTTGCTTTTATGGGTTTTCTTTATGTTTTACTTGCCCCAGTTTCACGTGGCTCGGGCTTCAAATGATCTCAAGTTGTTCTTATTTCCCGTAAGTGTCTTGATCATTTCCCAATGGCTTTATAATTAACTCTTAAGATTAGGCCCAAACTGTGCGCGCATATCATGTCACTAGAATCGGCATTGAACAAAGACAAAACAAAAGGATAAAAAGAACTAAACAAAGAAGATGAGTGGAGGTAACAAAAGACCGGAATTTGCATTAGACAAGCGGTGAAACGGTTCGTATAACGAAACAAGCAAAACAACTGGGGTACAACCTTGGAAGAAACCTAAAACAATCCTAGACAACAATAGTCAAACCACTATGACAAAATGGAAGGATAAGAGGGTTTGACACAAGACAATGTCCGGATTACAACCCTGCAAATAACCCGGACAACAGAAATAATAACAAAATGAACCACCAAAGCTCCGCTCCGGCTGACCAAGAAAGGGAGCGTCTTTCCAATTACCAAGAACGACATCTTAGCCACTGAGCTTCGCATCAAGACCACTATCTGCTTCAACATCTTCAACTTTAGTCAATATCCTAAGAGGGTTCACATGCTCTTTATTACTATCGTCGATCGCAATCACTCCTTCGTGAATCATTCTTTCTATTTCCCTTTTTAACGAATGACAACTCTCAATGCTATGCCCTGGGACATTGGAATGGTATGCGCATCGTGTAGTAAGATCAAAGCTTCTTGCATGTGGATCTGGAGTATATCCGGGGAGTGGCTCAATCAGGCCAGCATGCTTTAGTCTTTCAAACAGACTTGCATAAAATTCTCCGATAGGGGTGAGAGCCTTTCCTCATTTCAGCAACCTCTCGTTCCTTAATGCCTGATTTGGCCTAAAACCCGATCCAGGGGGTTTCTGGTGTGCTCGTGGGGGTGGATAGGCATTTTGTAGAGCTGGGTACTTGGAGAGTGAAGCATGTTTTTGGGAGTCCCGTGGAGAGAAGTAGCGTTGGAAAAATATAGCTGGACGGCGAGTGATGGAGCTTCTCGGGTGGCTGGGAAAATGTCATAAGTGGGTAGATATGGAGAGTATGGAGGATCGTCCGTTATTGTGTTAGGTGTTTGGGTAAGGATAGAGTTCAGGAAGCTAGGCGTTGGCGGGGGTACTGCTTTCCCAGTCATCCATGCCCGATACATGTCTGCCACATGCTGTCTCAACATTTTTACCTCTTCTACCAACCCGTAGTCCTGTTCAACCAGCTGTTTTCGGGCATTGGTACCAACCCACTCAGTTCTGTTGTTCTTTGCCATTGTCTTTTGCCTTTGTGTTGCAGGGAAGCGTTACTTTAGTACCACAACCAACCACCTTTCTGGAGATTGAAAGAGAACAAAATGGGAGCAACCCGGTAGCGTTAGGGTTTTCAACAGATAGGAAAACACACATTGAGGATGCAATGCAACTAGACAGTTAACCCTTTTTATCATGCATTTGCTTCAGTTACGTGCGTCATTCCGACTTCTTATAATTGTGCTCCTTTTGAACGCCTCCCAATCCTTCCTTTATTTTCTTTGTTTTCTCATTTTTTCTCATTTTCTCTTTTCTATATATAGATATTTTTTTTTCTTTTTGATGGTGGTCGAATCTTATGTGGATTGCCTACGTATCATGTCCCCGCATGAATCAGACCGTGCGTAGTTCTGATAGATAAGTGCCAAAATGACTGATAAAATTTTTGATTTTCTTTTTTTTTTTCAAATTTTCCATTAAAGAAAAATGTGTTTATTGAAACGACCCATTACAATATTAACGGACTCTAAAAGACATTGTCATCAAAATGGCAATACAGCTTAAAAATAGACTAACAGACTTTGACTGACAAGTACTCCCTTTTTTTCTTTTCTTTTTTTCTTTTTTCTTTTTTACAAAACAATTCATAAAATATCCGGTCTTGTCAATACGGCTTTTCAGCACTTCGAAGAAGATTTAAAGGTTGTGTTTGCTAACCAGTCAAAACCTTAAAAATGACCAAAGGTGGTGTTTATGCAAAGTCAGCCTTTCGGTGTCCCTTTTTGGGAACATTCAGCTATTTTTGACAAGAACGGCATCACCCGACTTATTTATGATGAAAATTAAAATTTTGACATTTTTGGCTATTTTGCAAAAAAGGGAGGTTGGACCCGATGAGGGTTGCCTACATATCTCACACCCTGTGAGAATCAAACCGGCGTAGTTCGGGTCGATAAAACAAACTTCTTTTTGAAAACCAGTCTCTTTTCATTGGCAGATAAAACTATATTTTTGTTTTTTTTCCTTTTTTTTCTTTTCTTTTTTTTTTCATTTTCTCAAAAATTCGGCAGAGTTTTGACACTATTTGGACATTGATTTTTTTAAAATAGGCGATTAACTCTCTTTAACCCTCGTAAAAATATTCAAAAGTCGGTCAACATGCAAGTCCGAAGCAAATAAATGCACAAGTAGCAAGTAAGATGCATCAGGATGGTCTTTTTCATTTTTGGTACACCTGTCCTAGTCAGACCCAACCCCTGTGTTGAGCCTCCAAAGTCAAATGCACGTGATGCAAACGAACGTTCCTACTAGGGATCCGACATGAAGCTGACTTATTCTAGGTTTATAACCTGGGTATTTGTTCTAGACTGTGTACCCGAGCGGACAACTCGAGTCGAGGAGGGGGCTACGTACCGGGAACCAAAAGGCCATCCGACTTAGTAACTTGTCCGAGCCTCTTTCTTATTTCAAGGTATGACACTAACAGAATAGGGAGTCTCGACCAGCGAGCACATCCCCGAAGGTGAGAGAGAAGGGTTTCGTAGCAGTTTACATACAGTTCAGATAATATCAAAGTGATAAAAGCAGCATTTAGCACATTAGGCCCAAACATGTAAAGATCAGATAAGAAACAAAGCCAATTTTAACAATTATTCCAAGCTCGAATTTTGAACCCTGAACCAGAGATTCTGGGTTCGTCCCCAGCAGAGTCGCCAAAGCTGTCACACCTCCTTTTTACCCGCGCCACCGCAAAGGGGCGCAGAGGGAGTTTTTCCAATTAAAGGACAATCGAAACGGGATTTATTTATTTATTTCAGAGTCGCCACTTGGGAGATTTATGGTGTCCCAAGTCACCGGTTGAATCCCGAATCGAGGAAAGGATTGACTCTGTGTTACAGTCCGCGAACCAGAAATCTAAGTAAGGAATTCTGTTAACCCGGGAGAAGGTGTTAGGCATTCCCGAGTTTCGTGGTTCTAGCACGGTCGCTCAACTGTCATATTCAGCTTATTTATCTGATTTTAACACATGTTGAACCTATGTGCAAATTTTAACTGTTTACCGCTTTTATTATTATTATTTTTAACGAGAATTGTGACGTCATGAAAATACATCTCAAACCACGTTACATCAATGCACCCGTGGTTATTGACACATTTCAACTCTGTCGAGATTTGGATTTGGGTCACATAAATGTGCACCCGAGTTTAAGAAAGTAAATTATTAAAGGCGCGCCTAAAGCGACTAGCGTACCATTATTTTGGGGAAGGCCGTGGAATTTTGCTAAACGGCCCATCCCGAAGTCTAAGTATTTAAAATAACCATTTATTGAGGGCCCCGCCGTTTGTACGTTTTATTTGGCGAGGCTCGTCTCATTTTATTTTATTAAAAAGCCAACCTAAAAGTGACTACGATTTTCTATTTGTCTCTAAAATAAAATAAAATCCTAATTAACTATTATGAGATAATGAGATCCACCACCTATCCCTTGGGTATTATCAGTCCATCTTCCATTTAATCTCAGACCCAAATGGCCCAAGCTGTGTGACCCAAGACGCCTCAACTGACCAGGCTTTGGAGGACATATCGGGAGATCGATTCCCTGAGCTGGGCAACCCGTGTTTTTCCTAAACTATAACCAAACATCTCTAGAAACTGGGCCATCGGCAGCCCAGTCACGTAAGGCCCAACAGCAGGCCCAGATCTGTTACACTTATTTCAAATTACTTCACATATGCCCAAATAGTTCACAACAGAATAACCAATTCATACAAGCCAGCTAAAGGCCCAATTCAAAATAAGGTATTATTCAAATCACTACTACTAGATTAACACTCAAACACATTAATACTTCAAACCAGCTGGACTACGGAATTGAATCAACGAGACACAGACCTCTTTTAAACTTGTCTTTCTTCTTTACGATCACTGGAAACAAATTCATGCTTAACAACACTCATTTAAACTAACACTAACAATTAACGATTGGAAACTAACATTATTCGCTACCACATTACAGCATACTGGACTATTTAGAGTGTACAATTAACCTGAAAGTCTATGCCACTGAATTCAGTGTCTAACTACCAAATCTATAATCGAATAAGGTGAGATTACTGATCCCATATAGTCTTCGTTAAGTACATATTCCACAGCTTCAAATTTCATCTAGTGTTAATCATCTCAAAACATATTTCAACTATCATTTATAATGGAATAACAACAGACGCCTCATCCAGCGAGCAACTGCCCAAATACTTTATTTCATGCTTAATCTCAGAGTTACATCATCAGTGAGTTCATGTGTGTACCTGGTATGTAGAACAGAAAAATGGGGTAAGCAATCAGCAACAGCAAACAGCAAAATACAGTAGTAGAAAGCCCAACACAGTAGCTTCAACACCTCAATCCAGAAATCCCAGCAATACGGAGAAAACTAGTAAAAATGGAGAAGAAAAATAGTCCGGAAATCTCTTTTTTTTTCTCTTTCTAGCTTTGAACTCTCTCTGGTGTTCTTCCGCTCTCAATATTTCAGAAAATTTGGTTCTATCTTTTTTACTCTCTCCAGAATGAATTCTGTCCCTGTATATCCAGTGTATCCAGAGTGTATATCGAGTGTATACCGCTCTCTCTGCCCCCTTCTTTTTTTTTTCCTCTCTTTTTTCCTCTTTTTTTTGAACCCCCTTCTTCCTAAATTTTCTCTTCTATTTATAGCAAAATTTTCGAAATTTTTCAGATTTGTTTATTTTTATTTGTTTATTTTTTAATTAAAAGAAATCCCACTTACAAATTGCTTTTATTTTTTAGAAAAAGAAATCCCACTTTTATTTACTTTTATTTTTAAAATTCCAACTTTAATTACTTTTATCTTATTTAAAATCCCACTTTTTATTTTTTTAAAAGAGAATCTCACTTTATTTAACTTTTCTTTAAAAAAACAAACCACTTTCTTTTCCTTTTTCTTTTAAAAATGCTACTTTCATTTACTTTAAATTTTTTAATTTTTCAGATACCTTTATATTTATTTTTTAATTCCAACCTTCTTTTACTTTTTAATTTTTTAAAATTTCCACAAAATGTTTTATTTTTTTTAATTTTCTACATTCTTTTACTTTTTTTAAAAGAGAATTCCACCTATTTTTACTTTTATATTTTTTTATTCAATACTTCCCTTTTTCTTATTTTTTAAATCATTCCCGATTTTCTTTTAAAAAAATAAATAAATAATATTTTCGGATTTTTTTTTTATAAAAAAAAACAAAAAATAAAAAAATAATATTAATAGTGATAATTCACCTTTTATTTTTATTTTTATTTTTATCCTATAATAAAAAGTGTAATATAGCTAAAATAATAGTAGGCTAAAACCCCCTAAAATATTTACATAAAAGAAGTGATAAAAAATTAAATGTTGTCAAAAATTAGGTGTTCACAAGATGAGGCCAAAGACTGAGGTTGGATGAGCTGGTTTATCCGTGTGAGGACCTCGGACATCATTCCCGAGGAAAAAATGTCGTTCCTAGAGAAATAGAACCCTAATCATAAGTGAAATCCTTTTCCCAGTATCCTTTTACACTTTGTTTTCACATTGTGTGATGCCTTTACCCTTTTTGCGGCTGATGCTTGGATGCCTCATGGATCCCTAACCTCGAAGACTGGGTCTGGAAGTTAGCCGCGACCTCCTCGTATGATTAGCGTATATGGCGTGACTTGTCGAGGGCAAATGGGAAGCCAAACACCATGGTGAGTTTTTCTTTGTAAGCTTTTTGATGCTTCCATTCTTTATCGAATTCGTTTATTTCTTCATACTCAATTTTTGACTTATGCAGCCATTAGAGATTTCTCCGAGATAAGGCCGGCCCCTCCGGGGGAAGAGAATGAGTCCCCGATTCTTAAATCGGGGAAAGATAATAAGAGAAAAAGGGCTTCAAAAACCGAAGATCCCCTGGACCAAAAGGTTCCTGCTCGAAGATGCAAGAGGAATGTTGAAGGACGCCAAACCCCTGGATAATGAAGGGAACGAGGGCGAAGAATCGATGCTGGTAACCCAAACTAGGAAACCTGCCGAGGCCGCCAAACCTTCCAGACCAGAGACCTTACCTCGTGAGGAGGAAACTCCGAAGGAAAACTCGGGCAAAGCCCCCGAATCGCCTGGGGTTAAGATTATTCCCCCACCTTCGACAAGTATACCGCAGGGGACAAGTAACGAGACCCCCGAAGCTGAACAGAGTGCCCCGAGTGACTTTCTCGGGGCCGTGACAATGGGTCACTCTCCTTCTTTACCATCTTTTTCTGAGGAGACAATGAATGAAGCTCGAGCTCAATAAACGCCTGATCCGAGCAGAGTCCCCGGTGAAGAAGATCCTTTCTAGGATTGCTTTACTGGGGTTGATGATGCCGCGGACCTCAAAGATGCATCTACCCTCTTCGAAGAGGCTCATCGTCTTTTCTCCCGGGTAAGTATTAGCTCCCGCTATTGTAATTTTTTCTTCTTCTCCCTTTCTCTTAACTGATATCTTTTTGTTTTTTGTGCAGGCTATCATCAAATTCAAGGTCGAGTTGAGCCAGTATGAGGCCGAGCTCAAGAAATCTTTGGATGAATAGAAGGCCCTGAGGCTCCTTTGTAGCCAAAAGGAGGAGGAGATCAAGGACCTTCGGGCAGATTTAGCCAAAGCTCATAAAAACGAGGCTGATCTAGACAAGCAGGTAAGCGTGATTTTGAAAGAGTATGGGATATGACTACACCTGGGAAGAATTCAACAACTGGTCGCCACCATAGCGCGGTCCTTACTATCCCCTGGATCATCCAATACCGCGTCTGGAGCAGACTTTCCAATAGGATGACATTATTTATGGGTCAGACGAAGAAGAAGCACTTGCAGCGGTGAAGAATTTGTTCCAAGAAGATAATGACATGGATTGTTGTGTTGTTCTCGAGGAGGAGGGGGAGGAAAGCCCTTCCATATAGGTTGTGAGCAGAGGGGCACACCTCAATAACTGGACCATCAGGACAACCAGAGCCCGACGAGCCTCGGGGTAGCAAGGTTAAAACAAATATCATGCACTGTTTTTATTTACTAAATGATTTTCTTTTCGCATTTTTCAATTCCCGCACTAAGATCTCCAATGTTCAAAACAGTTATGCAATTTATTAAAGCATTTTGACTTTTCTTATGAATCAATACTCATTATTATTTTTCTCTCATTACTTTACTTATACAACATTACTATTATTTATCTTGATGAACCAATGACTGTGACATGCAATGAGACAACGTAATAAACGGAAATTGATTCAGAGGAAGATGACATACCTGACGAGATTGTTAAAGAAGTTGAGAACTTTGAGAACAGACCTAAGTCCAACCTGGATGAGACAGAAATTGTTAACCTGGGAGATGCAGAAAACATCAAGGAAACACGAATCAGCGTTCACTAATCGCCATCAGAAAAGAAAGAATACACAGAATTTCTAAAGGAATATGAGGACATATTCGCCTGGTCGTATGATGACATGACTGGTCTGAGTACGTCTATTGTGGCGCATAAACTACCAACTGATCTGACATGTCTGTCGGTAAAGCAAAAGCTTAGAAAGTTCAAGCTTGATATGAGTTTGAAAATCAAGGAAGAAGTCACCAAGAAGGTCAAAGCTAAGGTTCTCAGGGTAGTAGAATACCCGACATTGTTAGTCAACATTGTGCCAGTACCAAAGAAGGATGGGAAGGTCAGAGTCTGTGTCGACTACCGGGATCTCAACCGGGCCAGTCCGAAAGACGACTTCCCTTTGCCGAACATACACATCCTGATTTAGAAATGTGCCAAGCATGAGCTGTAGTCATTTATAGATTGCTTTGCTGGTTATCATCAGATCTGGATGGATGAAGAGGATGCTGAGAAAACGGCTTTCATTATGCCGTGGGGAATGTACTGTTACAAGATGATGTCGTTCGGCCTAAAAAATGTAGGGGCCACCTACATAAGGGCCATGACTACCATTTTCCATGATATGATACACAAGGAGATAGAGGTATATGTAGATGATGTTATCATCAAGTCCAAGAAGGCCACTGACCACATGGAAGATTTGAGGTAGTTCTTCAATAAATTGCAGAGGTACAACCTGAAACTAAACCCCGCGAAGTGTGCATTTGGCATTCCTGCTAGGAAATTGCTTGGGTGTATTGTGAGCCACCGAGGGATTGAGCTGGATCCGTCGAAAGTCAAAGCATTTCAAGAACTACCACCGCCAAAGAACAAGAAGGATGTGATGAGTTTCTTAGGGAGACTCAACTACATCATCCGGTTCATAGCATAATCTACAGTTATTTGTGAGCCAATCTTTAAGATGTTGAAGAAGGATGCCTCTACCAAATGGACTGATGACTGCCAGAAGGCCTTCAACATAATCAAGGAATACCTGTCAACACCGCCAGTTTTAGTCCCGCCCAAGCCAGGAAGACCTTTATTACTCTACCTTGCAGTATTGGATGGAGCTTTCAGTTGCGTTCTAGGGTATCATGATGAAACGGGGAGGAAAGAGCAGGCCATTTATTACCTCAGTAAGAAGTTCACCATGTACGAGGCCTGGTATTCTCTGTTGGAGCGAATCTGTTGTGTTTTGACCTGGGGTAGCTCATAAGCTGAGGCATTACTTTGGTGCCTATACTACATATCTCATATCAAGGATGGACCCCTTGAAATACATCTTTCAGAAGCCCATGCCCACTAGCAAGCTAGCCAAGTGGCAAATCCTGTTAAGTGAGTTTGACATTGTTTACGTAACTCAAAAAGCGGTCAAGGGACAAGCGTTGGCAGACCACCTTGCTGAGAATCCCGTGGATGGAGAATACGAACCCCTGAAAACGTATTTTCCTAACGAAGAGGTATCATTCATAGGAGAAGATATTGCAGAATCCTATGACGGTTGGAGAATGTTTTTCAATGGAGCAACAAATTTCAAAGGAGTTGGCATAGGAGCAGTCCTAGTATCAGAAATTGGTCAGCATTATCCGGTGTTTTTCAAATTTGGTTCCCGTGCACCAATAACATGGCCGAGTACGAAGCCTATATCTTAGGGCTCAAGATGGCCATTGACATGAACATTCAAGAGTTACTAGTGATCGAAGATTCGGACCTACTTATGCATCAGGTCCGAGAAGAATGGGCAACGAAAAACTCCAAGATACTCCCGTATCCTGCATCATGTATAGGAATTAAGAAAGAGGTTCAGGAGGACGAAGTTCCAACATGTTCCCAAAGTCCAGAATGAGTTCGCCGATGCATTGGCTACCCTATAATCTATGATACAACATCCAGACAAGAATTTCATTGACCCCATTCTAGTGAAAATCCACAATCAGCCAGCTTACTGTGCCCATGTTGAACAAGAAGCAGACGGAAAGCCTTGGTTTCATGATATCAAGGACAAAAGGAGAGTAGCCGGAGCTTGCAAATCCTACTGAGAAACGTATGCTTCGGAGATTGTACAACAACTTCTTTCATAATGGAGGAATCCTGTATAGGAAAACTCCCGATTTAAGATTATTAAGATGTGTTGACGCAAAGGAAGCATCCAGGCTACTAGAGGAAATTCATGCTAGGACCTGCAGTCCACATATGAACAGTTTTGTCTTAGCAAAGAAGATACTCCAGGCTGGTTACTTTTGGATGACTATGGAAACAGATTGCATCCAGTATGTCCGAAAATGCCACCGTTGTCAGATACATGCGGATATGATAAAGGTACCTCCAAGCGAGCTTCACATAACAAGCTCACAGTGGTTGTTCGCCGCCTGGGGAATGGACGTTATTGAACCAATTGAGCCCGCCGCCTCTAATGGACACAGCTTTATCTTAGTAGCCATCGACTATTTCACCAAATGGGTCGAAGCAGCATCTTACAGAGCAGTAACTAAGAAAGTCGTGGCAGACTTTGTCCGCGTCTGCATTGTTTGTCAATTCGGGATTCCAGAGTCGATCATTACTGATAATGGCTCCAACCTCAACAGTGACTTGATGAAAGCCATGTGTGAAACCTTCAAGATCAAACATAAGAATTCCACAGCCTATAGACCTCAAATGAATGGATCTGTAGAAGCCGCCAACAAGAATATCAAGAAGATATTGAACAAAATGATAGAGAAGCATAAACAGTGGCATGAAAAGTTATCATTTGCTCTATTGGGGGTATCGCACCACAGTCCGCACATCAACCAGGGAAACCCCCTATATGCTGGTTTACGGTACGGAGGTTGTCGTTCCCGCTGAAGTAGAAATTCCTTCTCTAAGGATCATACAAGAAGCTAACCTCGACGACACAGAGTGGGTAAAAAGTTGTTATGAACAACTAGCCCTTATAGACGGAAAGAGAATGAATGCAGTTTGCCATGGTCAACTCTATCAGAACAGAATGTCCAGAGCCTTCAACAAAAGAGTCAAGCTAAGACAGTTCACACCGGGGCAGCTGGTGTTAAAGAAAAATATTTCCACATCAAAATGAAGCCAAGGGGAAATTCTCTTCCAACTGGTAGGGTCCACACATGGTTCACCGGGTTCTGACAGGAGGATCCCTTATACTTGCAGAGATGGACGGAGAAGTCTGTCCAAAGCCGATCAATTCAGATGCAGTCAAACATTACTATGTATAATCTCTATGCTTTCCTCATATGATGTAAATTGAACTACGCCTGACCTGATTCCCGTTTAAGAGGGGATACGTAGGAAGCCTAATGGTTTGGTCACAATTCAATAAATTTTTCATTTCCCCCCGCAGTGGGAAACTGGGGCAGAATATTTAGGAGGACCCTAAAAATTCCGATGTAATTTCAGCCGATCGTCGCAAGCAATAGTTAGAAGCGTCAGCCCAATAAACTGGGTAGAATTTTGAGGAGGACCCTCAAAATTCCGTAGCAAGAGAGGTTGCAATGTCCCGAACCGCGTCACAGTCATCGGTTCATCTGAAAAGCTATCTTAATTATATACTTATGTCATATTTTTACAAAATCATGCATGTTTATTACTGAAATTTCTTTGTTTAGCAATGCTACCCCAATGATACATATAGTATCACCAGATCAAAGCCAAGCAGGACAAGCAAAGCCAGCGGAGATACGAACTAACCTCCCCCCTCTACAAAACTCACGATTTTTCTTTGGATGCAGGCACCAGGATTGCAAAATCATTAAACATACTATACGCCCAAGGGACAAACATTGTTCAAAGTACGACTCTCAGAACCATTGCGCTTGCAAACATTTGCTATCAGCATATACCAGTAATCACAACACTGCAATCTACTATCAGCTAAGAAAATTCCACTACTATTGGTTATTTTATTTCTTGCTTAAGGCTACCATTCTGCCTTCCGAGATTAAGCTCTATCTCCATCTGCATTTGCATTGCATAAGGCTACCTTTCTGTCTTCCAATTTGCATAAGGCTACCATTCTGCCTTCCGAGGTTAAGCTCTACCTCCATCTGCATTCTTGCATAAGGCTACCATTCTGCCTTCCGACGTTAAGCTCTATCTCCATCTGCATTTTCATTGCATAAGGTTACCATTCTACCTTCCGAGGTTAAGCTCTACCTCCATCTGCATTTGTATTGCATAAGGCTACCTTTCTGCCTTCCAATTTGCATAAGGCTACCATTTTGCCTTCCGAGGTTAAGCTCTACCTCCATCTGCATTTGCATTGCATAAGGCTACTATTTTGTCTTCCAACTTGCATAAGGCTACCATTCTACCTTCCGAGGTTAAGCTCTACCTCTCTCCGCATTTGCATCTTTGCATAAGGCTATCATTCTGCCTTCAGAGGCAAAGTTATGCCTCCAATTTTCTTCGAAACTAAGCACTATCTCAAGCATTGTTTATTTCATTTCTCTTATGGGCTAAGCTCTGCCCTTCAATTCCCAAGACTAAGTTCTGTCTTGTCCGCATCATGCTACTGCATCTCATGGGCTGAAAGATTGCCTCATACTGCATCTCATGGGCTGAAAGATCACCTCATACTGCATCTCATGGTCTAAAAGATCGCCAAATTATCCAAAGGCGTCATCGCTCGGAGGCACCATCTTCATAGCCCGAGAACACCATGTCATGGCCTGAGGATCCCTTCCAATCTTTTTGCATATCATTTTTCAAAAACATCATGGTTCGGAGGCACCATCCTCATAGCCCGAGAACATCATTTTATGGCCTGTGAATCCTTTATTGTACAGTTTATGGCCCAGAATGTCATGGTCTAAGGACGTCATCCTAACCGTCCGAAGACAACATTCATGGTCTGGCGGGAATTTGCATCATATTTAAATTTATACGTGATATACTCTTGTATTGTTTCTAATTGCAGGTAAACCGGAAAACAACGGCCATCCTAGTAGGAGCGGCCTCACTCCAGTTCCTGCAGCCATATCAAACCTTAACCATTCCCACAAGTCGTCCACTCACCCCGTCTTAGATATTGCGTTCGTTCTTGAAAAGTCTCCATCGGCATACTCCGCCGACGGATCCTGAACTACATATGGCCTGATTCCTGTAAAACCAGGGATATGTAGGCAGCTCAGAAGCTAGGGTGAGGCCTATCTTCTTCAAACTGTTTCGCTCGGTCAAAATTGGCCATCATATCTTTACCCGACAACTCTTTCATCCTTCTCGGGTAAAGAGGGCCAGCTGTTGATACCCAATTTTTTCCCATATATTTTCAATATGCAAAATAACTTCAAAATGGCATATATATGCATATGTAAGCATATCCAAGTGTTTTATTATTTTTCCATAATTTTTAAAGTTTTTTAAATCAATGTATTTCCCTCTTTTATCTATAAAACCCCAATAATTATTTCCAAAATTATTATTTTGGTAATTCATTTGTTTGACTTTTATATTTATGCTAAGATATAGCTAAGGTAATTTTTGCATATTTTTACAAATTTATTTAGTATTTTAAGCTAAATTGCATATAATTGCAATATTAGTCCTTTTTAAGATTTAATTTATATTCATAAAATTAAGTCCTGTATTTTTAAATTATTAATTATATGTTATAGTTAGTGCTTTCAATTTATTTTTAGAAATTAATTTACATTTCAATAATAGCCCAATTACATTTTAATTTTAGCCTAAATTTGACCCCAAATTAAACCCAATTTCCCTGGCCCAATTCCCATTCAAACCCGACCCCTAACCCAATTAAACAATACAACCCAACCCAGATTCCCCCACCTACCCTTTTTAATCCAGGTTGTTGATCATTCAGATCAACGGCCAATATTCGCACTTACCATTTTTAACCCTAAAAGGCCCCTAAACCTACCCCATTCTTCACCAAACGCCGCCCTTGAATCCCTCTTCTCTCAACTCTCTCTGAAATCTCACATGAACCCTGGTTGCCGCCATCTAATCCCACCCTAATCTACCTCAATCCCTGCCTAATCCATGGCATCCCATGACCATTGCAAATGTGTATTGGCCTCCTATGGCTCCTGGGGGTTTGTTTATGTGGTTTCATGGCCAGTTCTCGAAGGAATCCGGTCCAGTCCTTTCCCAACCTTCATCTCTGGTCTTTCTCCGGCCAGCCATGCCATTCAAGTCAAATCCATGACTTTCTTGGTTAGATCGGTAACTTTCAAGGCCTTTCTCATCTTTTTTGGGTTTTCCGAAACCCTAATCTTTGAGATCTTTCAATTTTCTTTCATACTATGAATTTCTTAAGTGTTTTCTCGAAGGTTCTTCAACTTTTCTTTCAAAACGACTCTTCAGTTTTTCGATGATTAGCGTTTTCCTTTAAGTTTTTCAAAAGATTTCTTCTCTGATTTTAATGTTATTTGTGATTTTGCTATGTTTAAAACTATTTGCTCATGTTGTTCTTCTATCTATTTCAGCATGTTAAAAAACCCTAGTTCCTTTTAGTCTTATCCGAGTCTGAAACTGTTTGTTTAAATGTGTACTTGTTCTTTGTTCCTGACTCTCTTTTCCTTATTTGACTTGTTTGATTTTGAGTTCTTATCATCTCTAAAACTCGACTACTGTCGAAGCCCAAATTTCTTAAAAGGTTTTCCTCACTTGATATTGTGAGACCTTTACTTGTTTCTGATTCTCTTTACCTGTTGCTATGTTTTCTTCACTGTTGATTCTATGTGACTACTTGACCTACGTGACTACTGTGCTCTGAATATTTTTCTTACTACTGAATCCTAGCATACTCTGTTGCTACTGTATGCCTGTGTTATCTCTTTTGCCAATGTGTTTGGCCTCACATGTCCGATGCTTCTGTTCACTCTATTTATATACTGAAGTGCAGAATCATGTTTCTTCCTTGATTGATCTTGATCTTGTGACTGATTGCAAAAGCTTTTCTTTTATGAACCCTAATTACACTCGCTTTTTTAAATTAATTGATTCCTTTCCTTTACTCTGATGTTTTACCTTGCTGACTCATTTCCCAAAATAAGCCTATTTTGTACTTAAACTTGATTGTTTACTTCATGCTTTTACTGCCCTTTATATGGCACTAATCAATCTGTCCCCAAACTAATTTCTTTCCTTAATTAAACATGCTACTACCAGTTAAACAGTGATTCCTTAATTAAAGGGGAATCACATTCTGATTATGATTACTTCCATGTTTGTGTTTAAGACTTTACCTCTTCTTCACTCGGTTTCAAAACTATAAATACCCACCCCCTCTTTTTTCAAAGACACGAATAATTGAGTTCAAGAACACACTTACACTCAAAACTTTCTCTCTTTTCTCTACTACTTGTGCTACTGCTTTGTCTAGCCGGCTGAAAGCCAAGGCTAGACTGTGGAATTTTTTGCCTACTTTTCCTTTCTGCACTTTGCTTCTCTACTGGTATGTCCTAGTTAATTTTAGCTTCAACAACAGCATATTTCTTTAGCTGTTTTAGTTTCTTTCCTTCTTTCCTACTTCTGCTTATGTTTATGCAGTCAAATTACATTACTAGCATGCTGTAATATGTTCCCCTCCCCTTTTAAATTAATGTTTCCCTATGTATGTACTATGTCAGTCACTTGTTATGTGATTTGCTGACTTATGAATCCCAAATCCCCATATCCCCTCTATGTGTTTTGTGTTCTCTGGCTAGTTTGTGGGCATGTCAGCATCAGATATTGTTGTGCATGACCCAAATCTGACCTTTTCTGGGGTCATATGCCTCATATAATGTATTCATAAAACCCCTTGACCCCTTTGTGTAACTATGGATTTTGCGTAGTTTGAGTCTTGCTACTACTATTTTCGAATCACCCTTACCATTTACTATTTTCAACAAAGTTTTAAATAAATCTTTGTATTCTGCACTTCCACTATATTCTTAGAACTTAGGTTCTGCCCCTCTCATGTGAGCCTTGCCTTGGGACCCTTGAGCTCCCTCTGAACTTGGACACATAAGGGTTGGCCCTTCCACACTGCACTCATCTCTATCTGGTTATGCAAACCTGGGTGTAAGCACTGCCCGCGGTCCCTTGAGACCCTTAGGGAACTTTGACACACCCAGGTATGAGAAAGGCTTTGAACATCATTGGCATTTGAGGTAGTTTATTCCATAACTCAGAGAGGAATTCAAGAATCAGGCTTCCTATGGTTGTAACTCTTTTTTTTGCACTCTTCTGATGTATTTCAGTTGTTTTTGGTTTGTAATAATTTGTAACAATATTGGGGGCAGGCTAGTGAAAAGGGATGAGTGATTATGCATGCTTTAGCTATTAGAAGGGTAGATAACATGCTTATTGGATCTGTTTAATAAATTCTGCATGTTTTACTTCCACACTTAGACACCATGCCTATAGGATCTAAATGCCTACAATCAGACATCATGCCTACGAGATTAAAATCAATATTTTTATAGAAATAATGCCTATGGGAATTTTGTTGTGATCAAATAAATCCTGCCTGCTTCATTTCACGTTCAACTAGATACCATGCCTATAGAACCCAAATCAGCCTTTAATATTTAGATACTATGCTTGTAGGAATTATAATCAGTGATAATAGAGATCATGTCTATAGTATTTGAAACTAGTTTAGTTAAAAATCAGTTTGACTCGTACTGTTCTGAATCAGTTTAAACAACCTACTCCTTTCATTAATACGGTTTAAAAAGCATGCATATAGGATCCAAATCGCCTGTTTAAAAAATTAACCACTACTCTGTTGCCTTCTTAATCAGTAATAGATATCATGCTTATAGGACTCACCAATACACACTTAGGCAAGCCTTAGGTAATAATGATAAAACTGAATCCACCTTTGTTCAATTAGCAACTGCTATAACCAGCAGGCAGGCCTGATTCAGACTTCTTATTTGAGTGATGTAATAAATTGGTCTGCTTCAACAATTAAAACACCCTACCTTAGTACTTTAAATTCTGACCTTAACTGTGTTTAAGTCATGTTATTTATGTGCATTTTCTGCGGAGGTATATATGAGCCCCTTATTTGTTTATATGTTTCCCTTAATATGCAGTCCTACATGTTTTGTATGTCGCCTTAGCCTTTTACCTTTAAAACCTAAGAGTCATCCTAAAATCCTTCCTCTTATAGGAATAGTAGTCCTAAATTCATCCTGGACTGATAGGAACGGGATGGGTAATAGCATATAATAGAGGTCGAGACCAATTCGCGTGTTAATACCTTAACGGGGTGGGAAGGGCAGATATGGATATGATGACCGGTGCGATAATACCATGTGTATCCCCTCTTCTATGGAGTGTCATACCAGGTATTGCATTGATGTGATCAATTTATAAATAAACCTAGGACCCCCCCCCCCCTTCCTTTTACATTCTCAAGTATTTGTAAAATGTAACTCCTTTTTTTCAAAATTCATCTTTTAACAATTGTTTTCAAACTCTTATGTGTTTAAACTTAAATCCCCTACTACTTGAGCCTATACTTGTATGTTTTCTAATTGTACAAAATTCACAAAATTGTCTGGCCGGCAACCACACTAGTGAATCCTGAGGGGTGCCTAACACATTCCCCTTAGGATAATTTCAATCTCTTACTCTATCTCTGGTTATCAAACAAACTTAGAAATGAACCCTATAGGTGTCCTAATGCACCTTAAATCATTAGGTGGCGACTCTTCAAATGCAAACTCAGTTCCCAAAAGGAATGAGTTGTCCTACCCCAAAAATGTCATAAACCCGATTTTGCGATGCAAAGAGGGAAAAAGGGGGCGCGACAGCTCCAATATAAAAGAGACTAAGGGCTGAAAATTGTAGAGTTCGAGACCTTGCTCTCACTCAACTCGGACCTGAGTGTCCCATCATCCCGAGCTCGCATCAAATCGACTTAAGCACAGCCCAAGGGTTATCAAAAAATCTTAAGTGGTATTATGTTATAATATCACTAAAAACCTAAGGGTTTGTTCTTTTTTGAGTCCGACCCAGTGTTCATTTGATCATTGAAGTTTAATATCAAAAATTTTCACAAAATAAAAACGAAGCAAAATTCAATACAAAGCAGAGATGAAGCAAAGAGAATTCCTTATATTTATAAAGGGTATTTACAATACCCACGAGGGGTGATATCCTTTCCTTGTGTGTAAGTTTATGCCTTTACCTGGAGTTATTACTGTTTCACCTATGTTATCTATGTGACTTATCGTCATTGTTCTGTCTTTATACTCTATCTCGATTGTTGTTGTGTTGTCCATGCCTTCTATCTTTTTAACTTCAAATATCATGTGTTCCTTGTTGTTGTTATATCTACATCCATGTCGTTTCTTGTGATGACCTAGCCGTTCGTCTTAAGAATTTAATGCCCTGATCCCCTATTAACTGCTTTCTCCAAGTTTATTTCTGCAATTTTAATTAGCCAAGATGCTCGGTTTTGAGTTTCGGAGAGTTTTGGGACACTTAGTAGGTAGTGCCATGCTTCTTGAGTTTTATGGGCTTAGCGATTCCTTGGAGGTTCTTGCCGAGCCCCTTGCCAGGTTCGTACCCACTCCAATTTAATATACTTTCGATTTTGTTATCCCACCATTTATCTTTGTCAACAGCATTTACCCATTCAATGTGGTGGTAAGTCTCTCCACCTAGCTTCCTTCTTCCTTCGATTGTCGGAATGGTCTGGTGACTGTATATAGGGTTGCTACCGTCGTCGTGAATGATCGCCTCCTGATGATTCCATTCGAATTTTACTGCCTAATGCAGTGTTGATGCTACGACCTTAGCATCATGAATCCATGGCCGCCCCAACAATAAATTGTAAGATGATGGTACGTCTATCACCTAGAAATCAACATCGAACCATGTTGGTCCCATTTGCAAGCATAGGACAATCTCACCAATGGTGGGTCTCTGGGAACCATCGAAGGCTTTCACATTGATAGCTCCATATTTTATCTTGTGTAGTCCCTTACCCAACTTCTTGAGTGTTATAGTGGACAAATGTTGAGACTGGAACCTCCATCGATCAGGATTATGGTGATAAAATAGTCTTCGTATTGCACGGTGATGTGCAGCGCCTTGTTGTGCCCCAACCCTTCAGGTGGCAGCTCGTCCTCATGAAAGGTGATTTTATGACTCTCCAACACTTGTCCTACCATGTTAGCCATTTCCCTGCCAGTGATGTTGCTTGGTATGTATGCTTCACTTAGCACCTTTACCAGAGCATTCTTGTGTGCCTCAGAATTTTGTAGCAAAGCAAGAATGGAGATTTGCGCTGGTATTTTGTTCAACGGGTCGATGACCGAGTATTCCTTGGCCTATATTTTCCTCCAAAGGTTGTTTGGCCCTGTCTCAATGAGGGGTGGCTGGTTGGAGGCCTGCTTGCTAGACTCAGCTAGATGTTCGGGGATATAGACTCTAACAGTTCTTGTCATACCCTGTGCTGCAACGGTCTCTTCGAACCTAACCTTGCCTTTCCTTCTTGCCTCTATAATCCCAGGGTACAACCTTTGTATAGAATGGTGTCATGGCCGACATTACCACCGGGATCGGCATAACTAACCTCACTCCGAATGTAGTATGTGCCTTGAGTGGTAAAACTGCAACCTCAAATGGTGCGGGTGCATTTGCAGAAGACATGAATTCAACCTCAATTGGTACTGGTGTCTTTGCGGACGATGTTGCTTCAAATTCAAGTGGTACAGACAAGTTCACCTCAGCATTCTCAAGCGGTTGTATCTGGACTATGATTGGATTGAGAGTGACTGCTGGCTTCTTTGGGTCATCACCTTCTGCGATAAACCTGATAGATCCTTTGGGATCCCAATCATCCTCTATTTCAATCATATGGATACCTCCACCCTTATGGTCTGACAGAGGGTTGTTGCAGACATTTGGAGTGGGTTCCTTTGCCACAATAATCTTGTTATCAATTAAAGATTGGATCTTGTCTTTTAAGGAACGACATTCATCGATGGTGTACCCTTTCATGCTGGAGTGGTATGCACATGATTTGTTTGAGTTAACCCACTGAGAAGGGTTCTCATGGGTTGTAGTAGGTATAGGGGTGACATAACTAGCGGTTTTAAGTCTCTCATACAGTTGGTTAATGGGTTCTGTGATGGTTGTGTACTGTTTTGGAGGTCAACGATCCAAATTGGGTTGGGGTATAAGGAAGTTTTGGCGTGTAGGAGGTGATTGATAGTGGGATGGTTGAGCATTATAGGTTTGGTAGACATGAGCGGGTTGGAAGTATCTGGGTGAAGTAGGTTGATATGTGGGATGTGGAGGTGATTGATAAGTTGGTGGTGAGGGTGCTTGGTAGTTCGAAGTTGGCTGATATGTGAGTGGGTGTGTTGGGTAAGTTTGGTATTTGAGGGGAGATTTGGTCCTTTGTGCAACCATCACGACCCCTACATCCCTTTTCTTAAACACACCACCGGACTGTAAAGCCTTATTTTTAGCTTGCAAGGCCTCGAAGTTTATAACCATACCGCTTTTGATACCCTCTTCAATTCTTTCACCCAGTTTGATAATGTCGAAAAATTTGTGGTTCTCGATCATCATCAGTCGTTCATAATACTGCGGGTCCTAAGCCCGGACAAAGAATTTGTTCATCTGTTCCTCCTCTAAGGCAGGTCTGACTTTAGCAGCTTCAGACCTCCAGCGAGTAGCATACTCGTGAAACATTTCTGTAGTCTTCTTCTTTAGATTCTGAATATAGAACACATCCGGCGCATTCTCTGTGTTAAACCTGAACCTGTCCATAAAGTCGGATGCCATGCCTACCCAGCTTGACCACTTCTTTGGATCTTGGCTGATGTACCAGGACAACACATCACCTTTCAAACTCCTCATGAACAGCTTCATGCGGATTCTCTCGTCTTTCCCTACTCCAACCAACTTCTCGCAGTACGTCCTTAAATGGACCTTTAGATCACCTGTACCATCAAACAACTTGAACTTAGGAGGTTTGTACCCCTTTGGCAGTTCGACATCAGGTTGTATACAAAGGTCCTCATAGTTCAGCCCTTCGATTCCCTTGCTTCCCTCAACGCCCTAGATTCGGCTAGTTAATTTCTTAAGTTCCTCAGCCAAGTTTCTGATAAGCAGATCCTTTTCATCAAACTCATGTGTGCTTGAGATAGGTTGGGTGGAGTGTGGCATGGTCTCCACGTAGATAGAGGTGTTATGGTGGGTGTAAAAATGGTCGTTCGTGGAGTTTTGGGGTTCCGGGATGAGTAGCGGAGTATTGTTTGGGGTATGGCAGGTGTTGCATTGGGTCTTTGGTGGAACAGTATGATGGTGAGGGGCGGGATGATTCTGTTTCTTTGGGATGTTTTAAGGCGGTGTAGGGTTTTGAGTATTGGAGAAATTGATATCTGGGGTGCTGAGGGAAAATGACAGACTTGCCAGATTCCAAACCTGATTGAGCTCTTCTTGGAATTTCAATAGCTTTTGTTCAAGCTGGGATACATTCTCCTGATGAACCTGAGTACCGTGGCCATTTGTGGCCTTTACCTGTTCGGTTGGATTCTCCTTTCTAACATTGTTCAAATCTCCCATCTTGCCTTTGTTCTTGTTTTTGACAGGACTAAAAAGAGGAGTGGGTGGAAGGCCCCTGGATCTCGTGGAATAGGATGATGTTTCCAAAGTGCACGAACTAACCTTTGGGGAGGGGAATAATAAAAAAAATAAAAATAAAAGGTAATCAAGTTAGTGAGGAATATAGGAAGTATTGCAATATTTAAACACATAGTGTGGGAATGTAAATTGCGTCCTAATTTGGGACCTCTTTATGCCTGAGGTGGGCCTAGCAATAAATTGATTTGGAGAACTTAGGATGCTAAATAACTCATTTTATTTATAAAAAGTAGACGAATCCCAAATTGATATTAAATAAACAAGAAATAAAAGTCACTAATGACCACGGGCCTTATTATAATTTATAAAGCGAAAAGATAAACTCCTATATACTTGGTCCCCAAAGGACCTTCCCCAGATTCGGCATCCTTGGCTCCGTCGAATAGCTTCCCTAACTCGTAAAGTCCCAGCAACAGGTATGCTATGTCTAGGTGTCCGCCTTCTGTCCCTTCATCATTTTGACAATCTTCGACCCTTTTGAGAAACTTTCTCTCCAATTCCACTATGCCTAGCTCCAAGTATCCTAGTTGCTTATTGGCACTGACAGCCATGTCCTTCCATTCCTCAATCAGCTTCTGGTTGGACCTGCGCCTCGGCCCTTTCATCTATGATCCTGTGATCTTGAGCAAACCCTGGCTGGCCCAGACCATCATGATTGTCTTCCAACTAACCGGAGTAGAAAGGAGCGCAACCAGCATGATACCTGTCTGGCTCGATGGTATCTCTCCCCATTATGATCTTGCAGTGCCACATATGCTAAGTTTGGCACTTGTAAGGACTATCATCATTCTGGAAGCTAGCCCGGAAATGGCTCATCTTATCGACCCTGGGTATAACCTGTTTCCTACCAGCTTGTCTCATAACTCGGAGATGGATGTAAGTATATGTTCCCCTCAAACCAATCAGTATCAGAAAAGGTGCATCTCTGGATCAGGCGATGAATTCCTCGGTCGGAAACCACTCGAACATCTGTTGAACCTGTTCTTCCGCCAGATTATCAAATAGCTCAACCCATCCTTTGGCATCCTCCGGTTGAGCGAACATATCGGGGATGAAATTCATTCGCTTTGGATGATGGAAAGCGATGTGATCATCCCAGTCCCTTCGCTGAATTTCTTGTCGGTATTCGCCCCTTTGGAGATGCTCCATGAGCCAGAGTTGAAGTAATAAATTGTAGCCTTCGAAGTGTTTCGCTCCTTGTTGACACTTCCCCAAGGCTCAGTATATGTCCACAATGATCATGGGCACGATGTTGAATGGATTCCCACCAATTCCTTCCATTGGGGTCTTAGTTACCATAGCCAGCCTGGTATGGATTCTTGCCTTATTCATCGGAAACACGATCAGACCCAGGAAACAAAACATGAAGACAAAAACCCTGTGATGAATGTGCCCCAAGGATGTGATGGCGAACTCGTCGGGGTAGGTACGGTAGGATTTGCTGTGACCATACCTTTCATACAAATAGTCAAAAGGGATGTATGATTCCTTTAGACATGTTAATTCTGGGTTCTTCTTCAAACCCATCATTTTGAGGAAGCCCTTGCCCTTGCGGTTCTCAGGCATTAACAAACCTGGAGTTTCCCACATTAGACCGACCAATCCTCATATCTCCTCTAGAAAGGGTGTCATTTCAATGTCCCCAAAGTGGAATAAAACCCTTTCACAATTCCGAAACAGTGTGACAGCTTCTATGATCTTGTTGTTAGGATGGATCTCTAGAAGGGATGGTAGATTTCCCAGATATTTTCGGACGAGAGTTTGATCACTAGAGTGAAGATCTTTCCACCGGCATAGTAGTCTTGGATGGATGTTGGTGACCATGCCGAATCTAGGGACATCGTGCCTCATATTTCTACAAAATGAATAAGGCTAGGCCCTTACCCCCACCAGACTCGACTATTTAATACCAACAATTAGCATGAAACATTTAGTTCTCCAAATAAATTCACAGAACGTGGTGATGTCCGTTTGGGTTTAGGGAAACCTAATGGACTTTGGGCAAGGCTATCTTAAAGGATCATTATGTGGACAACATAACTAACCCAGCTAGGTTTGACCATGATGCATGCACAATTTGAATAGAGTAAGGTTTCTATGGGGTTTTAGACTGGTACCCTTAAGAGGACAACTCAAGAGGGAAGGCGCGGAACCGTGACTGCATCGCTGGTTGACTGGTTTTACCGCAAATATGCCTTTCCGAATTTAGGGGTAATGATATAGGAAGAGCGCAACCACTCATTAAAAGCGTTGCTATGGTATTTGTTTGGCACGAGTGGAGTATGATGTTGAGCATGATTATGCAATAATTAAAACATTTTGGCATGTATTTGCACGTTAAGAAAGCAATAAATACAACAGTTTTATAATTTAAAGCAACAATAAAGGAAAGAAACAAGGAAGATACAACAATTTTGCAGTTGGAAAGGATATTAAATGCTTAAAGGAATTAAACAAGTAATTTCACATAAGGAGGTACAAATTCACAAGAACAATCTAAAGTGGTAAAAGCCTAAGTATCCCCAACAGAGTCGCCATGTTGTCGCGCCCCCTTTTTCCCTCTTTGCATCAGAAAATCGGGTTTATGACATTTTTTCGGAGTAGGACAACTCATTCCTTTTAGGAATTGAGTTTGCATTTGAAAAGTCTCCACCTAATGATTTAAGGTGCATTAGGACACCTGTGAGCACGTGATTTTTTCCCTGCGAGAAAACTACTCCCAAAAATTCAATATAGTTTTGTGTCATTTGTGATTTGTCTATACTTTGTCTATGCATGTTTATTTCTACCTTAATTAAGAAAAATACAAAAATATGTGTTGCATGTGCATTTAAGATTTACTCAGGAATTAGTTAAACAATATGTGGATTTGCAAAAATGAAGACCACAAAGACATGTACTTGCATTTAGATGTGTGATTTTATTTAGTTGGTATTTAATTGTGTGTGATACTTGTTGTTAAGGATTAATTAGTATTTTTAACTTGGTTTATGATTTGAATTGGAATTCCAGTTTGATTAATCATGAAATAAGAGAAAAAGAAGAAGAAACAAGTGGAAAATGAGGAGAAAGTCGGACTGGGCCAGTTTTGAATTGAATCAACCAGGCCCAAACCGGAATAACCCCCTTACGGCCCAATCCAAACGCCCTTATGCCCGGTCCATTCCCACGGTCGCTGAAATGACGTCGTTTCAGCGGCAATCAATCACAGCCATTGACCCTACATGATCCAACGGCTCAAAATCCGACTCCCTTACCCATTTCATGGCCCGACTTGTTGCCCGGTTCGAACCGACCCCCAACTAAAACCAAACGACACTGTTCCCCTTAAGTGTATTGATCCGGACCATTGATCTCATCAGATCGAACGGACCAGGATCAATTCCCTCCCCCGTATAAAAACCTCAATCTCTCACCCTATGCCCCCCAAACCAAACTCCCCCTCTCTCACTCCTTCGTCTCTCTCAAACTCAGAGACCGGTTCCCATGAAAAAAAAAACCCTAGCCACCACCCCACCCCTTCGCCTGAAAGCCGGCGGCAACGACGCCGCTGGCCATGAAACTAACACCCTTAAGCCTCCTGACCACCCTCATCACGGATCCGTTAACTGTTTGCTTCGAATCATCCTCAAGCTTCTCGAATCTTTATTTGAAAATTCGAGCAAAACCCAAACCTACCCCAACCAGCCCCAAACTCACACCATGGCACCCCCTGACATCCCTCATACCATAAACACCTTTGGTTCCGTTCGAATCTGGCAAGAAAAACTCGAAGCCCAAATCGAAAGTAAGAACCCTAGAAAAACCAAAACTGGTTCGCGTCCGAGATTGAAGGAATTTTGGCATTTAACTGACCTTAGTCTAAGTGTTCTCATTTGATAACACTCGATTAAGGTCCGTTCGACCTCAAAAGGAGTCCGAGTCAGAGTCCAAAGTCAGGGTCGTCCAGTTTCCGAGTTTCTGAGGTACTTTTTCCTTTCCTATTTGTTCCGTTGGTGTTTGCTTATATCTGTTTATTTGTGTAAGGTAGTTTTATTAATTTTTCAATTTTTGTCAATTGATTCTTCCCTTCTCCAAAGACCTTTTTGGTCGAACTTTTTCTGGTCATGGTCGAGTACATAGTAAACTACATAATCGATTCGAATGAGTTTCGTCGATTAGTTAAGTTTTTCATAAATCCCTGTGTCTATCAATATGAAATCACCTCTGTGCTTGTTCGAGTTTAATTATTTTCTATCGATTGCATGTGTTGTAATTCGCGTAGTCGATTCGATATATATCGTCGATTAGTTTTACAGTCTTGAATGGTAATAATTTGATTCATCCTGCTTAATTCTGATTAAGTCATTTGTTTGAATTCAGTTGCGAACTGGTTATAGGTTGTAGTTTGTTGGATAATTAGGGTCCAATTGTTAGTTAGCTAAGTTTGAATTGGTTATAGCTAAAGGGATTAATACAGATTGAAACGGGTGGGTAAGAAAGTAATTTCAGGGACTTTTTAGGAGGGTATTTTTGGATTTAAAGGAGTCTGAAAATGGCTTAATTTGAATGGCTGTCAATAGGGTATTAAAATACCATTAAGCTGATACATTGTTTAAGAATAGTGGGGAACAAGACTTAATGACATGGGGAGGTTGATTAAAATAAGTTAAAATACCCATAACTTTGATTAAAAAGAGAAAAGCATGCGGTATGGGGGCTGTCAGGAATATCATGGGCATTTTCTGATTAGTTTTAGTATTTTTAAGGGGGAAGGGGCAGAGTTTAGATATATATAGGGGTCTGGACAGAGTGAAAAGGGGATTTCAAAAAAAAAAACCTGAGTGCTGGATTTTCGAGCAGAAATTCAGAGTAAAAAGAAAAATATATAAAGTTGAGGGTTGAACATTCTAACAGGGGGAGGGGTTGGACAATTCTGAAACATAGAAAGAGAGCCTTAAAAGTTTGGCTTAGCTCAATTAGCATTGTTCCATTGAAAAATCGAAGAGGGCTCCAGCTTTAATTGTCGAATGGTGTATTCAAGTTTCCTCTCGATTACTGAAGTTCTAAGGGGGCTCCTGTTTGGGTCTTGATTAAGATAGGGTTGCTAGCAAGCTGTTTTGGGGTCAGTTACTGGTTGTTTTGTATTGTTGTGGGTTGACAAACTCTTTCTGGGTTTTTGGTTGAGCGTCATTCTGGTTTAAAACTGGTTGGAGCTGGTTCTGAATTTTGCTGTTAACTACTGTTGTGCTACTGCTACTGCTGCTGACTTCTCTTCTACTCTATTTCTGTTCCAACTCCAGGTACACTTCCTTGATTGTCTTCCATGTAACTCCCGTGTGAAGTTGAAACGGATGCTATCTGATATAGTTTAAAGTTGTGTAAATTGTCCCTTGGTGCCAGTTGATTAAGATAGGGTTTGATTTAGTTTAAAGTTGTTTAAATTGTTTAAATCAGTTAGGTTGATGAGTGTGGAATGAAATTAGCCGCAGCTAACTCAGTTTGTATATTTAGTATAGAGTTTTCGAACTATAGTAATGCTAGCTGAAATTATCCTTCAGTTTTAACTAGTTAATTTTGTTCCTGTTAATTGGATTATTAAAGTCAGAAGGCGGTTAAAAATAGGAAATCACTTCAAGTTTTTGAATTCTCATGCGTATTGACAGTAATCTCGCATGAAATATTGAATCATTCGAGCATGGATTTAGCATTCTCAACATATGCTTTCCTTCATCTTAAATGTATCCAATAGCTCACCAAAGACAAGTAGAAATAATCTCAGCTTTAATCAGAAAGGATTAGTGTTGCAACAATCTGGATAAGCGAATCACGTTTCTCCTTTGTCGAAAAATGGTGAAATACCAGTAAATTGAAGTTGTCCATAAATCCTCGAAATTCATTTTGAATGGGCTATCAAGGCTTAACGGCCTTATCTCAAATGGCCTGGGACTTACGATGGGCCAGTTTTCGGTTATGCCAATTCCATTTGTCGGGCTTATCCTTGAGCCGTGAGACACATTTGGTTTACAATTGACAAAAATGGTTAGGATTTTTCCTTATGTTTTAGAGACAAATTAATTAGAAAATCCTAGCCACTTTTAGGTTGGCCCTTTAATAAAATGATGAGACGAGCCTCGCCAAATAAGATGCACAAACTGCGGGGCCCTCATTAAATGTATATATATCAAAATACTCAGAATTCTGGACAGGCCGTTTAGTGAATTTTACGGCCTTCCCAAAAATAACAATACGCTAGTCGCTTTAGGCGCGCCTTTAATAATTTACTTTCTTAAATTCGGGTGCACATTTATGTGACCCAAATCCAAATATCAACAAAGTCGAAATGTGTCTTTAATCACGGGTACATTGATTGTGACGTGGTTCGAGATACATTTCCACGACGTTGCAAATTCTTTAAAAAAAATAATAAATAATAGAAGCGGCTGATTAGCCCTTTTAAATATAAGGGAGGCGTGCCTCGCCGAATAAATTACAAATTGCGGGGCCCTCAATGGATAGTTATTCCAAATGCTTAGATTTCGAGACAGGCCGCATAGCGAATTTTACGGCTTTTCTCAAAATAACAAACGCGTTAGTATCTTTGGGCGCGTATTTAATAAGGTTATTTTCCTATACTCGGGTACACATTTATGTGACCCAAATCTAAATCTCAACGAAGTTGGAACGTGTCGATAACCACGGGTACATTGATGTGACGGGGCTCAAGATGCGTTCTCCCAACGTTGCAATTCTCTGTTAAAAAATAACAATAGTAAAAGCGGTAAAAGGTTTAAATTTGCCCATAGGTTCAATATGAATTAAAATCAGATAAACAAGCCGAATATGACAGTTGAGCGACCGTGCTAGAACCACGGAACTCGGGAATGCCTAACACCTTCTCCCGGGTTAACAGAATTCCTTATCCGGATTTTTGATTCGCGGACTGTAATACAGAGTCATTCTTTTCCTCGATTCGGGATTAAATTGGTGACTTGGGACACCCTAAATCTCCCAAGTGGCGACTCTGAAATAAATAAACAAATCCCGTTTCGATTGTCCTTTAATTGGAAAAACTCCCTCCGCACCCCTTTCGCGGCGGCGCGGGCGAAAAAGGAGATGTGACTGCTCTGGCGACTCTGCTGGGGATGTAAAACCCAGAATCTCTGGTTCAGGGTTCAGAATTCGAGCTTAGATAAATTGTTATATTTGGCTTTATCTGATTTTGTTACATGTTTGGGCCTAATGTGCTAAATGCTGCTTTTACCGCTTTGATATTATCTGAACTGTATATAAACTGTGCCGAAACCCTTCTCTTCTTACCTCCGGGGATGTGCTTGCTGGTCGAGACTCCCTATTCTATTAATGTGATACCTTGAAATAAGAAAGAGGCCGGACAAGTTACAAAGCCGGACGATCCCGCGGGTACCCGGTATGTAGCTCCCTCCTCGACTCGAGTTGTCCGCTCGGGTACACAGTCTAGAACAAATACCCAGGTTACAAACCTAGAATAACTCAGCTTCATGACGGATCCCTAGTAGGTACGTTTGTTTGCATCACGTGCATTTGACTTTGGAGGCTCAACACTAGGGTTGGGTCTGTCTAGGACAGGCGTACCGAAAATGAAAATGACTATCCTGATGCATCTTACTTGCTTCTACTTGTGCATTTATTTGCTTAGAACTTGCATGTTGACCGGCTTTTGAATATTTTGAGGAAAGAGAGATAGAGGTACGAGGGTTAAAAAGAGTTAAATCGCCTGTTTTGAAAACTAGAGTCCAAATAGTGTCGAAACTCTGCCAATTTTTTGAGAAAATGAAAAAAAAGAAGAAAGAAAAAAAAAGAAAAAAAAAGAAAAAAAGAGTTTTGTTTATGAAAAAATATTTTTATTTTTATTTGTCAATAAAAAAGAGTCTTGTTTTCAAAAGAAGTTTGTTTTATCGGCCCGAACTACGCCGGTTTGATTCTCACCGGGTGTGAGATACGTAGGCAACCCTCATCGGGTCCAACCTCCCCTTTTAATTGTCAAATTTTAATTGTCAACATAAATAACTCGGGTGACGCCGTTTTGGCAAGAATAGCCGAATGTTCCCGAAAGGGGCACCGGAAGGCTGACTTTGCATAAACGGCCACTTTTAATCATTTTGGATTGTTTGACCGGTTGACTCATCCAGCTTTAAAATCTTCGTTCCCGAAGTGCTAAAAAGTCGTGTGCAGAACTTGATCTTCCTTGGAATCTATAGACCGTGTGCGGAACCGGGTCTTCCTTTTAATCTGTGAAAATTAAAAAAAATAGTCAATTTGTTGAGTCAAATAAATTTTATTTCTTAATCACCTTAATAAATGTGCAGGATGAGCACGATGCAAAATGAACCTTTTTCAATAATGACTAAAATCCCTTTCAAGTTGCGGCTATGGTGGGATGATTTAGGTGGTGAAGGGCAAGAAGAGGTCAAGAAATATCTAAAAGGTCTCACGCGTTTATTGAAAATCCAGCCTCGGGGGGATATCATAAGAGCTTTGGTCACCTACTGGGACCCGGCGCATAGTGTCTTCCACTTCTCTGATTTTGAACTCACCCCGACTTTGGAGGAAATAGCCGGGTACATCAGAAATGCTGAAGTTCCGTTGAGGGAAAAATACCTGGTTGCTCCAAGAGCTGTCACTGTGAATATGTTCTTAGATTCGTTAAAAATACCTAGGACGGTCGACAATCCAGATTTGGCCGCAGTTTTTTGTAATCCGCACTTCATATACGATAGATACGGTCATGTCGGGGGATTCAACAACCCAGACAACAAGTTATGCAGCAAGGGTAACCGTCAGAAGTGGGACGGGCATAGACGAGTGGCTTTTATGGTAACCTTTTTGGGCCTTTTGGTATTCCCAAGGAAAGACGGAAACATTTATTTGAAAATAGCCGGGGTCGTCAGTACTTTGCTCATTCAAGACAAAAGCACTCTGGCGCCTATGATAGTATCTGATATCTTCAGAGCTCTCACAGCCTGCAAAGCCAGAGGGAGTTTCTTCGAGGGGTATAACTTATTGCTACAAATATGGATGACTGAGCATCTATGCCACCATTCCCATCTCTTGAGTTATGGTTCCTCAAAGAAAACGTGCATAGAAGAGTTATACACAAGAATCCAGGGGGCCAGTCTACCCGAGGGGGTTACAGTATGGACATTATTCTTTCGGACCCTCACCGCCAGCCAAATACAGTGGACACTGGGATGGTTGCCCGTGGATGAGGTCATCCACATGCCGGCATCTAGGGCCCACTTTCTACTGATGGGGCTCAAGAGCATTCAGCCTTACGCACCATATCGGGTTTTGAGACAGCTCGGGAGATGCCAAACAGTGCCTCAGGAAGAAGATCTTAGTGCTCAAGTAATTGAGATTAGCCCCAATGGACAATTCCCTAAAGCAAGAGTTCGTCAGATCTGGAGTGAATGCCAATATTTAAAAGCAGATACTTGCGTGCAGGATCAGGCCAAAGGCGAAGTGGCGCCGGGATACCTTGCTTGGTACTGGAGAGAACTTGAGCACGAAAGGCCAACCAAAAAACCTCACATTCAAGAGTTTGTTGAGGCGTCACAAGAACCGTGGGACTGGTTGACCAAAGAGCGCGAATATCGGGCCGAAGTAGGCAAGCTGAAACAACAGATCAAGGATCTGAAATTTGAGAAAAAGGTGCAAGTTGCTGCCGATGAGGGAGAGAAGAACAGGTTAGCCCAAGCAAATGAGGCTCTCAAGGCTCAGATCCGACAAATGAGAATAGATGCTGACAATCAACAAAGGAGTCGGTCGGATGAAAGATTGATTTACGGACTAAAGAAGGAAATCGGTGAGGGCCGGGATGATTTGAAGAAATCTGAAGGTACCATAGCGCAACTCCAGGTACAATGGCAAAGAGAACGAAAGAGCGCACACAGGTAGCAGGCAAGGAAAGATTATGAAAAGACCATTGTCGGTCTAAAAAGGAAGGTGGCCACCCTAGAGAGCAAGGCGGCTAAACAAGCCAAGGCTTTTGAAATCGAGAGTAAACAATACTGTAATTTGATGGCCTCAATGGAAGGTGAAATACAGCAGTTACAGAAACAATATCTGCATGATTCTCGGGTTTTGAAGGTTAGAGGGATCAGATAGAACGCCTACACCTAGAGAAATAGATTTTGACTATTGCTCGTGCTATCACCAGGAAATATCGAGAGTGTGAAGAAATGACCCGCACTACCTTCATGTCAGCAGTAATGATTTTCGTCAAGCGGACAATGTACGAGCTGGAGCAACTTGAAAGGGATCTCGCACCTAAGCCTGCGGCAAGGCCGAACGATGCCTCGCGGGCACCAACTTTTGGAGCCTTAATGTATTTATAGTTCGAGTCAGTGTTTTGTTTTAGAGTCTGTTGTCTGTCTGTATATTCTCTTTTTATCAAAACATGGTAGTACTTTTTTATTTTTATTTTTATTTGGTTTTACCTTCGGTTTGTTCTTTTCAAAAAATGTTTAGTTTGTATTATAATGTTTCAGTAAAGAAAATGGAAAATTCCCAAAATTTGCTTTCACAGTTATGTGGCAGAACTACGCCCGGTCTGATTCATGCGGGGACATGATACGTAGGCAATCCACATAAGATTCGACCACCCCTAAAAAGAAAAAGAGAGAAGAAGCAAAGTGAGTAAAAGAAAGGAAAAGGGGACATAAAAAGAGAGGTAAAGAAAGTAAGCCGGAATGACGCATGCGGTCGAAACAAAGACATGATAGAAATGGTTATACTGCTTAGGAACATTACATCCCCAACGTAAAATTGCAATATGTGTTAAGCTCTAACGCTAACAAGTTTGTTGTTTCCAGTTTCGAAACAGTTAACTCGTTAGAACATTCTGGCAGAGTACCATTACCACACAAGATCTAAAGGGCCCGTTCTGAGAAGTATGTCTGGTTCAGAAAAAAGTGTTCAGGAGGAAAAAACAGAGATGCAAATGATGAAAGAGGAGGTAGACAGGTTGAGACAAGAGATAGCGGGGATGCACCTAGCCTGGGCTAGGGGACAAGCGTCACCAACCCTTCCCCCTACTCCTACCCTCTTACCGGCTCGGACTCCGGAACACCCTCCCACTGGTCCATCAACGAGCTTCCCATTGCCCAATACTATCAAGGGGAAACTTCCTATAATCCCCAAGCTCCACCACCCAAACAAAACCCTCCTCCACCAACTGTCCCTGTCTTCGGGGCACCTCCACCAGCCACACTGCAAAGATCCTCCAGTGAGCCGTTGTTTCAGGCTCACGATAACCAGTATTATCCCCCTGAACCAACCTTTAAAGCACCCGAGCCATACACTTACACCCCTCACCTCCAACTCCCGGCAGAAACTGAGAGGTCGGCTAAGAATCCGGAGCAGGATGAAGTGCTTCATAAAATGAAAAGCCTGGAGCAATCCTTCAGGACTATGCATGGATTGGGCAGCCAAGTTAGTGTGGCCTACAAAGATCTGTGTCCTTTCCCCGATGTTCAATTGCCAGCAGGTTTTAAGATGCCCAAGTTTGATCTATACGAGGGACATGGTGATCCCATGGCACATCTACGAGGTTTCTGTAGTAAGATGAGAGGAGCAGGTGGAAAGGATGAGCTCCTGATAGCTTATTTTGGTCAAAGTTTAAGCGGGTCCGCACTCGAATGGTACACGAGGCAGGATCCTAGCAGGTGGTATACCTGGGACGATCTAGCACAAGCATTTGCAGGTCACTTCCAGTATAAACTTGAGATCGTCCCGGACCATCTCACACTGTTAAAACTTGAGAAAAAGCCTGGAGAGAGCTTTAGGGAATTCGGATTCCGTTGGAGAGAACAAGCAGCAAGAGTCGATCCGCCAATGAGGGAAGGTGAAATGATGGACTACTTCTTACAAACTTTGGAGCCAACTTACTTTGGTCACTTGGTGACGTCAGTTGGTAAATCTTTTAATGAAGTAGTAAAAATGGGCGGCATGGTTGAAGAGGGACTCAGGTCCAACAAGATAATGAGTTATTCGGCAATCAAGGCCGCAACTCAGGCTATCCAAAGCGACACGGGGGGTGTGCTCGGGAAAAAGAAGATAGAGGAGGTCGCAACAGTCGAAGCAGGTACTTGGTCCAAATCCAGAGGTCCCTCCCCTCGCTACCAACCCAGACCCCATTATCCAAACTATCCGCACACTCCATATAATCCTCCACAACCCTATTATCCACTACAAGAGCCACATTTTTCCGTTCATCACGGCCAAACTTACACCCAGCCTCCGGCTCGTCCGCAATGGCGTGCGCCGGCTCCCCAACATGCATATCCACCCCCACAAAACACATATCCACCTCCACAGAACACATATCCACCACTAAGGGTATACAGGAATCCTTTAGGGCCAAGTTTCCGCAGAAATCAGGCTTTCCGGAATGAAAGGATGCAGAAGCCAAGAACATTCACTCCGTTGGGAGAAACCTATACTACTCTGTTCCACAAGTTGAGGAAGATAGGCCTATTAAGTCCTGTTGAACCCAAATTGCTAAATCCCCTTCCCAAAAATCTGGACCACTCAGTAAGTTGTGAATATTGTTCGGGGGCTCCCGGGCATGATACTGAGAAGTGTTAGAAGTTGAAGACTGTCGTACAAGATCTTATTGACACAATAGGATCGAGGTTCAGGCACCATAGGCACCCAACATCAATGAAAACCCGTTACCAATGCACCATGAGGCCCACATGATCGAACTAGTGCAAAAAAGAGGGAAACTTAAAACACCCTCACAAACGGTAATGATGATTCGTGCCAGTCCAAACGAAAATTCAACCCGTGGAAAGGCGGTGGTACAGTTGGGAAAGGTAGATGACAAGCCATTTGTGGTAGTGGGGAAAGGTTCGTCTGTTGCTGCGAAGAAACCAGAGTCAGTCAAGGCAGTGCTGCAGGGAGTATCAAGCACACCAGTGTTGGTGGTGAAGGGAGTCCATGTAGAACCAGTTGTTATCAGGCCAGTAATGCAGTTGCCAATAACAAATGAGAGAGTTGTATCGTGGAGCTACAGTCAAGTGACAATGATGCATAAGGGAAAGGAGGTTGTGGAAGAAGTATGTGAGGCCAAGGGGTTAACTCGTTCGGGAAGGTGTTTTGTTCCCGCTGAATTGAGAAGGACCAATCCTGCAACAATGAAGAAGCCAGTGACAGAGGAAGAAGCAGAGGAGTTTTTGAAGAAGATGAAGGCACAGGACTACTCAATCATAGAGCAATTGAGGAAGCCCCAGCCCAGATTTCGTTGTTATCCTTATTGATCCATTCAAACGATCATTGCCAGGCCTTAATGAAGATTCTGAACGAAGCCCATGTCCCGGACAAGCTCTCAGTGAACCATTTGGAGAAAATAGTGCACAAGATCTTCGAGGTAAATCGAGTGACATTCTCTGACGATGAGTTACCGGTAAAGGGAACAGAACACAACATGGCACTCTACTTGACGGTAAAATGCGAAGACTCGGTGGTCACTCGAGTACTAATTGATAATGGGTCAAGTGCCAATATCTGTCCTTTGGCCACTCTGAACAAACTAAAGGTTGCTGATGATAGGATCCACAAGAACAGCATCTGTGTCCGAGGTTTTGATGGGGGCGGTACTAACACAGTGGGTGATATTGTACTGGAATTAACCATTGGTCCAGTCGAGTTCACCATGGAATTTCAATTGCTAGATGTGGCGGTGTCGTACAATCTTTTGTTGGGAAGACCCTGGATCCACGCAGCCAAAGCAGTGCCTTCTACACTGCATCAAATGGTCAAATTTGAATGGGATAGACAAGAGATTGTGGTACACGGGGATGACGGTACACATGCCGTCAGTGATGCTATTATGCCCTTCATAGAAACCGACGATGACAAGGGCCCATGGGTTTATCAGGTTTTTGACGCAGTCTCAGTAGACAAAATTCCTGAGGGTGGGGGCCTTCCACGTCCCAGAATCATAGCTGCAACCTTCATGATAGCCTCAGAGATATTGAACAACGGGTTTGTACCAGGAAAAGGTTTGGGGATTGATCTGCAAGGAATGGTCCAGCCAGTTTCTTTGCCCAAGAACCTGGATACTTTTGGGTTGGGATTCAAGCCTACCGCAACGGATGTAAAGCGGGCCTGCAAGATGAAGAAAAGAGTCTGGGTCCTTCCTAAGCCAATCCCACGACTGTCCAGATCATTTGTCAAAGTAGGGTGCAGAAAGTTACTAGTCCCGGAAGTTCTTGGACCCTTGATCGGGCCAGATGGAGATTTGAATGAGGGCTTTGAGAGAATGTTCGCAGATGTCAATATGATAGAGGCTGGAGAGGGTTCCAGTAACGCAGACATACAGTTTGTTGGGCCTAGGGCCAATGTCAACAATTGGATAGCTACTCCTCTTCCTACTTGGAGGGAGTCCTGGTAGTTGGCTCTGATTTTCCTTTTTGTTTTCTGGATTATTCCAGGGTTGTAATCCAGATTCCCTTTTATTATTATTATTGCTCAACAAAGTATTAAACCTTGTTATCCCATGATTCAATAAAATGAAAAGTTTCTTCTTCATTCCTTATTTTATTTTTATTTTTAATTTTTGTTTCTTTCTTTTCTTTTTCTGAACAGTTCTTTTCATACTAGTCTTAACGACATGGCATGCACAACGGATCTTCAACCTAATCTAAAAGATCAATCTGATTCCGAACTAACCATACAAGAGGTCGATTATGATAATGAATCAGAATACGATGAGGATGAAGCCTTTGAAGAAATAAACAGGGAGCTAAGCCAGTTTGAAGAAAAATCCAGGCCCAACTTAAATGATACAGAACCAATCAATTTAGGGGATGTAGTCGATGTTAGGGAAACTAAAATAAGCATCCACATTGCACCAAATATCAGGGAAGAATTAATCAAAACACTTATTGAATTCAAAGATGTATTTGCCTGGTCGTATGACGACATGCCGGGGTTAAGCACGAATTTAGTGGTCCATAAATTGCCCACTGACCCGGTATGCCCTCATGTCAAGCAGAAATTGAGAAAGTTCAAGATGGATATGAGTGTGAAGATTAAAGAGTAAGTAACCAAGCAGTTGCAAGCAAAGGTTATCCGTGTCACTCGATATCCTGATTGGTTGGCTAATGTGGTACCGGTGCCGAAGAAAGATGGGAAGATCAGGGTGTGTGTCGATTACCGCAATCTGAACAGGGCAAGCCCAAAGGACAACTTTCCTTTACCCAATATCCATATCTTGATCGACAATTGTGTCGGGCGTGAGCTCGGATCTTTTGTAGATTGTTATGCTGGGTATCATCAGATTTTGATGGATGAAGAAGATGCGGAAAAGACGGCATTTATTACGCCGTGGGGAACTTATTGCTACCGGGTAATGCCGTTTGGTTTGAAAATTGTTGGGGCAACGTACATGAGAGCGATGACCCTTGTGTTTCATGACACGATCCACAAAGAAATTGAGGTGTACGTGGACGATGTGATCATAAAATCCAAGCATCAGGAAGACCACGTAGCAGACCTAAGGAAGTTTTTTCAAAGACTTCGAAGATATGATATTAAGCTCAACCAGGCCAAATGTGCATCTGGAGTTCCATCTGGAAAGCTGTTGAGATTCATCGTCAGTCGGCGAGGTATTGAACTGGACCCTTCAAAGATCAAATCTATCCAAGATTTGCCACCGCCGAAGAACAAGACAGAAGTAATGAGTCTGTTAGGAAGGTTAAACTACATCAGCAGGTTTATTGCACAACTCGCAGCAACCTGTGAACCCATTTTTCGGTTACTGAAGAAAGATGTTGCGATAGAATGGACGGCAGAATGTCAGGAGGCATTTGACCAGATCAAAGGATATTTATCAAATCCACCTGTGTTGGTTCCACCTGAGCCGGGGAGACCATTAATCCTTTATCTAATGGTCCTGGAGAATTCGTTTGGCTACGTGTTAGGGAAACACGACATTAAAAGAAGGAAGGAGCAAGCCATCTATTATCTCAGCAAGAAGTTTACAGTATACGAGGTTAAATACACTCAACTCGACATGACATGTTGCACCCTAACTTGGGTGGCTCATAAATTGAAGCACTATTTGTCCTCATATACTACTTATCTCATTTCCCGCTTGGATCCACTAAAGTATATTTTCCAGAAGCCTATGCCTACAGGGAGGTTAGCAAAATGGCAAATATTACTCACGGAGTTTGACATTGTCTATGTGACAAGGACGGCCATGAAAGACCAAGCGCTGGCCAATCACTTGGCTGAGAATCCTGTTGATGAAGAATACGAGCCGTTGAGGACGTATTTTCCTGACGAGGAAGTAATGCATATAGATGAGTTGGAATTACCTGAGGAACCAGGTTGGAAGCTTTTCTTTGATGGAGCCGCAAATGCGAAGGGAGTGAGAATAGGAGCGGTACTTATTTCTAAAACCGGACGTCATTATCCTGTTACAGCTCAGCTGCATTTCTATTGTACCAACAACATGGCTGAGTATGAGGCATGCATTTTGGGTCTGCGACTAGCTGCAGACATGGATGTCCAGGACGTTTTGGTCTTGGGAGACTCGGACCTCCTGATGCATCAGATTCAGGGTGAATGGGAAACACAGGATTTGAAGCTCATACCATATCGACAATATTTGCACGATCTGAGCAAGCAATTTCGATCAGTGGAGTTCAGACACATCCCAAGAGTTCATAATGAGGTTGCCGATGCATTGGCCACTTTAGCATTGATGTTACACCACCCAGATAAAATTCATGTTGACCCGTTGCACATTCAGGTTCGTGATCAGCATGCTTATTGCAACATGGTAGAGGAAGAAGTGGATGGCGAGCCATGGTTTTATGATGTAAAGGAGTACCTCAAGATGGGGATATACCCGGAGCAAGCCATCGGAGATCAAAAAAGAGTCATTCGGCGATTGTCAAGTGGATTCTTCCTCAGTGGAGGAGTGTTGTGCAAAAGAACCCCAGATTTGGGATTGCTGAGATGTATAGATGCCAGTCAAGCTACGACAGTTATAACAGAGGTACATGCTGGAGTTTGTGGGCCACATATGAGCGGATATGTATTGGCGAAGAAGATTATTCGATCAGGGTACGATTGGCTCACTATGGAGCGTGATAGTATCAATTTCGTGCGGAAATGTCATCAATGTCAGATACACGGAGATTTGATTCATTCTCCGCCGACAGAATTGCATACAATGTCAGCGCCATGGCCATTTGTTACCTGGGGCATGGATGTCATTGGACCTATTGAGCCGGCGGCTACCAACGGTCACAGGTTCATTCTGGTGACCATCGACTATTTCACTAAGTGGGTTGAAGCTAAGACTTTCAAGTCGGTAACCAAGAAGGCAGTGGTGGATTTTGTTCACTCCCATATCATCTGTAGATTTGGGGTCCCAAAAGTGATCATCACGGATAATGGTGCTAATCTTAACAGCAATTTGATGAAAGAGTTATGTCAACAGTTTAAGATTATACACCGTAATTCCACACCATATCGTCCCAAGGCGAATGGAGCAGTTGAAGCAGCCAACAAAAACCTCAAGAAGATACTGAGGAAGATGGTAGAAGGATCCAGACAATGGTATGAAAAATTACCATTTGCATTGTTGGGTTATTGCACCACTGTCCGTACTTCAGTAGGGGCAACTCCTTATTTATTGGTATATGGAACTGAAGCAGTAATACCGGCGGAAGTTGAAATTCCATCCCTTCGGATTATCGCTGAGGCTGAGATTGATGATGACGAGTGGGTCAAAACCCGTTTGGAGCAGTTGAACTTGATTGATGAAAAGAGATTGGCAGTTGTGTGTCATGGACAGTTATATCAAAAGAGAATGGCGAGAGCCTACAACAAGAAGGTGCGCCCCAGAAAATTTGAGGTGGGGCAGCATGTGTTGAAACGAATCCTGCCACATCAGGCCGAAGCAAAAGGAAAGTTCTCCCCGAATTGGCAAGGACCGTTCATTATAACTAGAGTGTTGTCCAATGACGCTTTATGTTTAACAGATATCAAAGGGAAATGCGTCGACATGGCTATCAACTCTGACGCAGTTAAGAGATATTATGTACGATTTCTTTTGATTGTAATTGATGTTTGTTTGTGGTTGGCATTTATTAGAGAATGAAATGACGGAGGTAATTCTTTCTTCTATCCAAACACTTTAACCTTTGCTTCCCCTTTTGAGCTTTATTTATTCTTTCATATCCCTCTTTTGGAATCAGTAATTAAAATGAAAGAAAAAGAAAATGAAAAATAATGATGATAAAGAAAAAGTCACAAGAAAATAAAGGAATGGGAACTACGTTTGACCTGATTCCTCAAAAAAGGATACGTAGGCGCCTCACGGCTCGGTCATAGTGTAACAAAAAAAATAAGAATCCCCAAGCAAAAAAAAACTAAGGCAGAAGTTGTGTTTATAATTTTGGGAAAGAAAGTTTGATTCCAAGAGTTGTAATGTTTTTACCCGTCAAAATTATTTTGAGCCTTTGATACCCCTTTTCTTTTGGCCATACACAAAAACCCATATTGATATCCAAAAAAGACCTCCCGATCAGTATCCGAGAAGTGCCAAGTGATGCATAACACTCTGATCCCCAGCAGAGAAGAGGATCATAAATTGGAAATGAACTGATAACTGAAAAGAATCCCCAGCAGAGAGAGTCATATCGACAGCACTCCAATCCCCATCTGAAAAATAAAATAAAATGAGAGAGTCTTATCGGTGAAAACCTTCACAGGCACCATAAGGCGACGAAAGATGAGAGAAATAAAATGAGAGAGTTTTATCGGTGAAAACCTTCACAGGCACCATAAGGCGATGAGAGTTGAGAGAAACGAGAGAGTCTTATTAGTGAAAACCCCTCGAAGGGCACTATGAGGCGGCAAGACAAGATTGGTGGAAAGGACCCACATTTGGCAAAGAGTTGAATGCCTGTTTATCCCCAGCAACATGAGGCTGTCCGAAGGGTTGATTGATACAAATAGACTGGGTTGATTAATCCAAAATGCACGACATGATCGTTGGGATCGGTTATATCATTCAGGTAAGTTCTTTTCTTTCCTTTTCCCCAGCATTTGTTCAGAAAGATTTCTTCTTTTTCTATTTTTTTGAAATCATCACTTTTTCATTTCTTGGTTTAAAAGACTTTACCTCCCCAGCAGTTTGTTTTTGAAAAAGATTTTCAGAGCTTACTACCAGTTTCCAAAATGGTGCAAAACAAAATGCGAATAGGACAGGCCAAAGATAAGGCGACAAAGTGAAAAGAAGTTGGTCGCAAGACCAAATGATGAATGAGGATAGATCCCAAGAGGACCAAATTTCCAGGGGAAGTTGGAGAAAAATGGAAAAGCAACAGTTAAAAGGTTATGAGGATCCGCAGCAGATTTGCGAGATACAGGAACAACTCCGACAGATTCTCGACCAAGTCCCGCAATGGTCGGACAACACATGGCGGGGAAGAAGGAGAAAAGAAAAACCATCCCCAGCAGGAATATCATCCCCAGCGAATAATAACATCCCCAACAAGTTTTGTAATAAAACGCAAAGTAGGGAAAGGGAGAAAAGAAAAACCATCCCCGGCAGGAGTGGCATGACCACTCACCACGTTTTAAACTAACAAATTTTTCTTTGATTTGAAGCAGGGAAATAAAATGTTATTGACAGCAGAAAGGCATGACCACAAAGAAGAGTATCAAACTGGGGCAGAAAATTTTCTCTCATTGCGAAAATTTTCTTGAAATCAGATACCCGTTTGGGGAAGATGGAAGATAACACAAGTTTTGAAGGAAATGGAATCCCCCACAGTTTACGGGAGAAAGAATACAAGTTTTAAATAAAACAATCTTATAAGAAGCAAGATAACCCAAGTTTTAAGAGTAGTGGTCTTTGAATCAGTATCATCCCCACCATTGTTAAAGGGAGAAAAATAACTAGTCTTAAAAAGGGAAGATAATTCCCCAGCAGTGTTATCCCCGGCAGGTTCCAGAGAAGTGAAGACACTAGCTTGAGGAAAGTAGTCCCAAATGGAAGTAGTCGGCGAAGAAGGAAAATAACCTAGTTAGGAATAAAACACTGGTGTTGTCCCTAACAGTTTTCGGAGGAATAAGACACCAGTTTTTGAGGGAGGCAGTTGAAATAGGATGATTCAAATGGAAGAAGTCAGGAGCCCTCCTTGAGAATGGAGGTGTTAAAGTTTTAAGAAGTTGTTGAAGTCAGGAGCCCGCCTGGAGAATGGAGGTGTTAAAATTTAAGTTTTTGAAGTCAGGAGCCCGCCTGGAGAATGGAGGTGTTAAAATTGTAAGAAGTTGTTGGAGTCAAGAGCCCGCTTGGAGAATGGAGGTGTTATATTTTTAAGAAGTTGTTGAAGTCAGGAGCCCGCCTGGAGAATGGAGGTGTTAAAATTTTAAGAAGTTGTTGAAGTCAGGAGCCCACCTGGAGAATGGAGGTGCTAAAATTTTAAGAAGTTGTTGAAGTCAGGAGCCCGCCTGGAGAATGGAGGTGTTAAAATTTTAAGAAGTTGTTGAAGTCAGGAGCCCGCCTGGAGAATGGATGTGTTAAAGTTTTAAGAAGTTGTTGAAGTCAGGAGGCCGCCTGGAGAATGGAGGTGTTAAAGTTTTAAGAAGTTGTTGAAGTCAGGAGGCCGCCTGGAGAATGGAGGTGTTAAAGTTTTAAGAAGTTGAAGCCCGCCTGGAGAATGGAGGTGTTAAAGTTTTAAGAAGTTGTTGAAGTCAGGAGCCCGCTTGTAGAACGAAGGTTGTTAAATTTAAGTTGCTGTTAAAGTCAGGAGCCCGCCTGTAGAATGGAGGTTGTTAAATTTAAAGTTGCTGGAGTCAGGAGCCCGCCTGTAGAGCGGAGGTTGTTAAATTTTAAGATGGAGTCAGGAGCCCGCCTGTAAAACGGAGGTTGTTTATTTCAAAAGTTGATGAAGTCAGGAGCCCGCCTGTAGAACGGAGGTTGTTAACTTTAAGTTACTGTTGAAGTCAGGAGCCCGTCTATAGAACGGAGGTTGTTAAATTTAAGTTGCTGTTAAAGTCAGGAGCCCGCCTGTAGAACGGAGGTTGTTTATTTCAAAAGTTGATGAAGTCAGGAGCCCGCCTGTAGAACGGAGGTTGTTAAATTTTAAGTAGGAGTCAGGAGCCCGCATGTAGAATAGAGGTTGTTAAATTTAAAGTTGTTGGAGTCAGGAGCCCGCCTGTAGAACGGAGGTTGTTAAAATTTTATGTTGGAGTCAGGAGCCCGCCTGTAGAACGGAGGTTGTTAAAATTTTAAGTTGGAGTCAGGAGCCCGCCTGTAGAATGGAGTTTGTTAAATTTTAAGTTGTTGAAGAAGTCAGTAGCCCGCAAGGAGAATGGAGGTGTTTATTTTAAAAGTCGCAGTTGGAGGGGTCAGGAGCCCGCCTGTAGAACAGAGGAATACAGTTCGAGTTTGAGGTCACGAGCCCGCCTGCATAGCAGAGGAATACATTTCAAGATCAAGATAGAAAACGGTAGCGCAGAGGGTTACAACAAAAATACCCCCAGCATGAATCCCACTTCAGAAATCAGAAAGAAGACTACAAGTCAAGTCTAAGAAAGAAACAACGGAGAAAACACGAGCCAGCAAGAAAGCAAGGCGACAAGAGCAAGTTTGAAGATAGATAAGATTTTGTAGTCCCCAGTTTAGTCTAGCTTCTTGTTTTCTTTTAGCCTGGTGTAATAAGGAGGTCAATAAGCGGTAGAAGCAGCAGCAATAGTAGTAACAGCAAGACAACCGCTTCATGGTAGTCCCAGCTACTGAAGCTTCCCGAACTACATTGACCTGATTCCCTTTTTAGCCAGGGATATGTGGGAAACCTTTGAAGCAGAGGTTCGGTCAAATCTTTCAAAAAATGCTTCGTACGGAGTAGTCGAAAGAGCAAAAATCGCTCGTACCCGCTCACTTTATCTTTGCACGAAAATCCTTCGTGTTTTCGGACAAAGAGGGGCAGCTGTGAGCACGTGATTTTTGCCCTGCGAGAAAACTACTCCCAAAAATTCAAAATAGTTTTGTGTCGTTTGTGATTTGTCTATATTTTGTCTATGCATGTATATTTCTACCTTAATTAAGAAAAATATAAAAATATGTGTTGCATGTGCATTTAAGATTTACTCAGGAATTAGTTAAACAATATGTGGATTTGCAAAAATGAAGACCACAAAGACATGTACTTGCATTTAGATGTGTGATTTTATTTAGTTGGTATTTAATTGTGTGTGATACTTGTTGTTAAGGATTAATTAGTATTTTTAACTTGGTTTATGATTTGAATTGGAATTCCAGTTTGATTAATCATGAAATAAGAGAAAAAGAAGAAGAAACAAGTGGAAAATGAGGAGAAAGTCGGACTGGGCCAGTTTTGAATTGAATCAACCAGGCCCAAACCAGAATAACCCCCTTACGGCCCAGTCCAAGCGCCCTTATGCCCGGTCCATTCCCACGGTCGCTGAAACGACGTCGTTTCAGCGGCAATCAATCACAGTCATTGACCCTACATGATCCAACGGCTCAAAATCCGTCTCCCTTACCCATTTCATGGCCCGACCCGTTGCCCGGTTCGAACCGACCCCCAACTAAAACCAAACGACACCGTTCCCCTTAAGTGTATTGATCCGGGCCATTGATCTCATCAGATCGAACGGCCCAGGATCAATTCCCTCCCCCGTATATAAACCTCAATCCCTCACCCCACGCCCCCAAACCAAACCCCCCTCTCACTCCTTCGTCTCTCTCAAACTCAGAGACCGGTTCCCATGGAAAAAAACCCTAGCCGCCAGCCCACCCCTTCGCCTGAAATCCAGCGGCAACGACGCCGCTGGCCATGAAACTAACACTCCTAAGCCTCCTGACCACCCTCATCACGGATCCGTTAACCGTTTGCTTTGAATCATCCTCAAGCTTCTCGAATCTTCAATTGAAGATTCGAGCAAAACCCAAACCTACCCCAACCAGCTCCAAACTCACACCATGGCACCCCCTGACATCCCTCATGCCATAAACACCTTTGGTTCCGTTCGAATCTGGCTAGAAAAACTCGAAGCCCAAATTAAAATTAAGAACCCTAGAAAAACCAAAACTGGTTCGCGTCCGAGATTGAAGGAATTTTGGCGTTTAACTGATCTTAGTCGAAGTGTTCTCATTTGAGAACACTCGATTAAGGTCCGTTCGACCTCAAAAGGAGTCCGAGTCCAAAGTCAGGGTCGTCCAGTTTCCGAGTTTCTGAGGTAATTTTTCCTTTCCTATTTGTTCCGTTGGTGTTTGTTTATATCTGTTTATTTGTTTAAGGTAGTTTTATTAATTTTTCAATTTTTGTCAATTGATTCTGCCCTTCTCCAAAGACCTTTTTGGTCGAACTTTTTCTGGTCATGGTCGAGTACATAATAAACTACATAATCGATTCGAATGAGTTTCGTCGATTAGTTAAGTTTTTCATAAATCCCTGTGTCTATCAATATGAAATCACCTCTGTGCTTGTTCGAGTTTAATTATTTGCTATCGATTGTATGTGTTGTAATTCGCGTAGTCGATTCGATATATATCGTCGATTAGTTTTACAGTCTTGAATGGTAATAATTTGATTCATCCTGCTTAATTCTGATTAAGTCATTTGTCTGAATTCAGTTGTGAACTGGTTATAGGTTGTAGTTTGTTGGATAATTAGGGTCCAATTGTTAGTTAACTAAGTTTGAATTGGTTATAGCTGAAGGGATTAATACAGATTGAAACGCGTGGGTAAGGCAGTAATTTCAGGGACTTTTTAGGAGGATATTATTGGATTTAAAGGAGTCTGAAAATGGCTTAATTTGAATGGTTGTCAATAGGGTATTAAAATACCATTAAACTGATACATTGTTTAAGAATAGTGGGGAACAAGACTTAATGGCATGGGAATGTTGATTAAAATAAGTTAAAATACCCATAACTTTGATTAAAAAGAGAAAAGCATGCGGTATGGGGGTTGTCAGGAATATCATGGGCATTTTCTGATTAGTTTTAGTATTTTTAAGGGGGAAGGGGCAGAGTTTAGATATATATAGGGGTCTGGACAGAGTGAAAAGGGGATTTCCAAAAAAAAACCTGAGTTAAACCACGGGTGCACATTTATGTGACCCAAATCTAAATCTCAACGAAGTTGGAACGTGTCGATAACCACGGGTACATTGATATGACGGGGCTCAAGATGCGTTCTCCCAACGTTGCAATTCTTTGTTAAAAAATAACAATAGTAAAAGCGGTAAAAGGTTTAAATTTGCCCATAGGTTCAATATGAATTAAAATCAGATAAACAAGCCGAATATGACAGTTGAGCGACCGTGCTAGAACCACGGAACTCGGGAATGCCTAACACCTTCTCCCGGGTTAACAGAATTCCTTATCCGGATTTTTGGTTCGCGGACTGTAATACAGAGTCATTCTTTTCCTTGATTCGGAATTAAATTGGTGACCTGGGACACCCTAAATCTTCCATGTGGCGACTCTGAAATAAATAAACAAATCCAGTTTTGATTGTCCTTTAATTAGAAAAACTCCCTCCGCGCCCATTTTGCGGCGGCGCGGGCGAAAAAGGAGGTGTGACAACACCTATAGGGTTCATTTCCAAGTTTGTTTGATAACCAGAGATATGGTAAGGGCTTGAAATTATACTAAGGGGAAGGTATTAGGCACACCTCAGGATTCACTAGTGTGGTTCTCGGGCAGACAGTTTTATGAATTTTGTACAATTAGCAAACATACAAGTATAGGCTCAAGTAGTAGGGGATTTGAGTTTAAACACATAAGAGTTTGAAAACAATTGTTAAAAGATGAATTTTGAAAAAAAGGAGTTACATTTTACAAATACTTGAGAATGTAAAAGGAGAGGGGGGGTCCTAGGTTTATTTATAAATGGATCACATCAATGCGATACCCAGTATTACACTCCTTAGAAGATGGGATACACGTGGTATTATCGCACCGGTCTTCATATCCATATCTTCCCTTCCCACCCCGTTAAGGTATTAAAGCACGAATTGGTCTCGACCTCTATTGCATGTTATTACCCGTCCCATTCCTATCAGTCCAGGAGGAATTTAGAACTACTATTCCTATAAGAGGGAGGATTTTAGGCTGACTCTTAGGTTTTAAAGGTAAAAGGCTAAGGCGACATATAAAACACGTAGGACTGCATATTAAGGGAAACATATAAACAAATAAGGGGCTCATATATACCTCCGCAGACAATGCACATAAATAGCATGACTTAAATACAGTTAGGGTCAGAATTTAAAGTACTAAGGCAGGGTGTTTTAATTGTTAAAGAAGACCAATTTATTACATAACGCAAATAAGAAGTCTGAATCAGGCATGTCTGCTGGTTGTAGCAATTGCTAATTAAACAAAGGCGGATTCAGTTTTATCATTATTACCTAAGGCTTGCCTAAGTGTGTATTTGTGATGTCCTATAAGGATGATATCTATTATTGATTAAGAATGCAGCAGAGCAGTGGTTAATTTTTTAAACAGGCGATTTGGATCCTATTAGACATGCTTTCTAAACCGCATCAATGAAAGGAATAAGTTGTTTAAACTGATTCAGAATAGTACGAGTCAAACTGATTTTTAACTAAACTAGTTTCAAATACTATAGACATGATCTCTATTATCGCTGATTATAATTCCTACAAGCATGGTATCTAAATATTAAAGGCTGATTTGGGTCCTATAGGCATGATATCTAGTTGAACGTGAAATGAAGCAGGCAGGATTTATTTGATCACAGCGAAATTCCTATAGGCATGATTTCTATAAAAATATTGATTTTAATCTGGTAGGCATGATGTCTGATTATAGCCATTTAAATCCTATAGGCATGGTGTCTAAGTATGGAAGTAAAACATGCAGAATTTATTAAACAGATCTTATAGGCATGTTATCTTCCCTTTTAATAGCTAAAGCATGCATAATCACCCCATCCCTTTTCACTAGTCATCCCCAATATTGTTACAAATTATTACAGACCAAAAGCAACTGAAATACATCAGAAGAGTGCAAAGTAAGGAGTTACAACCACAGGAAGCCTGATTCTTGACTTCCTCTCTGAGTTATGGAATAAACTACCTCAAATGCCAATGATGTTCAAAGCCTTTCTCATACCTGGGTGTGTCAAAGTTCCCTAAGGGTCTCAAGGGACCGCGGGCAGTGCTTACACCCAGGTTTGCATAACCAAATAGAGATGAGTGCAGTGTGGAAGGGCCAGCCCTTATGTGTCCAAGTTCAGAGAGAGCTCAAGGGTCCCAAGGCAAGGCTCACACGAGAGGGGCAGAACCTAAGTTCTAAGAATATAGTGGAAGTGCAAAATACAGAGATTTATTTAAAACTGGGTTGAAAATAGTAAATGGTAAGGGTGATTTGAAAATAGTAGTAGCAAAACTCAAACTACGCAAAATCCATAGTTACATAAAGGGGTCAAGGGGTTTTGGGAATACATTATATGAGGCATATGACCCCAGAAAGGGTCAGGTTTGGGTCATGCATAACAATATCTGATGCTGACATGCCCACAAACCAGCCAGAGAACACAAAACACATAGAGGGGATATGGGGGTTTGGGATTCATAAGTCAGCAAATCATATAACAAGTGACTGACAGAGTACATACATAGGGAAACATTAATTTAAAAGGGAAGGGGGACAATTAAAAGGGAAGGGGAACATATTACAGCATGTTAGTAATGTAATTTGACTGCATAAACATAAGCAGAAGTAGGCAAGAAGGAAAGAAATTGAAACAGCTAAAGAAACATGTTGTTGTTGAAGCTAAAATCAACTAGGACATACTAGTAGAGAAGCAAAGTGCAGAAAGGAAAAGTAGGCAAAAAATTCCACACTCTAGCCTTGACTTTCAGCTGGCTAGACAAAGCAGTAGCACAAGTAGTAGAGAAAAGAGAGAAAGTTTTAAGTGTAAGTATGTGTTCTTGAACTCAATTGTTCGTGTCTTTGAAAGAAGAAGGGGTGGGTATTTATAGTTTTGAAACCGAGTGAAGAAGAGGTAAAGTCTTAAATACAAACATGGAAATAATCATAATCAGAATAAATTAACACAAGTGATTCCCCTTTAATTATGGAATCGTTTTTTAATGGGTAGTGTAAGCACGTGATTTTTGCCCTATATGAGAAATACTCCCAAAAAATGCAAAATAAAATGATTTTCCTTGGTGTGCAATTTTGAGTATTTTCGTGATATTTTTGGATAATTATTTGTATTTGTTTGTGTTTGCTTATTTGTTAAATTAATAAAAAATATAAAAATATATCGCATTTTGCATGTAGGATTTAATTCTATAATTGTTAGTAATTAAGTTTGTTTACAAAAAATGAAAATTACAAAAATAGGCATCTTTTGCATTTTTAGCATTTAATGTCCAAATATACAATTTTAGGCTTAATTATTACTTAATTGTGCATTAATTGTTATTGGGAGTTAATTTGCGCTTTTATAACTTAATTTAGTTCTAAATAATAATTTAAGTATTTTCATAATTTAGTTTTAGAAAATAAAAGAAGAAAAGAGAACAAAAATACAAAAAAATCGGATTGGGCCACTTCTTCAATTTTCAAACCATAGGCCCAAATAATTGCCCAATCTTCTCCATGACCCAGTCCACTACAGACCGGGTCGACCCGGTCCGCCCCATTAACCCATTGACCCAAGACCCACTCTTCATTTTGTCAAAACACAAAACAAAAGACAAACCAAAAAAAAAACCCTAAGAAAACCTAAAAACTACCCGCCCCCCTCCATCCTCATCTTCCCCAAACTCTCAAACAAACCCAACGTCCATGGCTGCTGCCATTCACCAGCTTCACCACCAAACGGACCCTTCCACCTCCAGCTGCCTCCCCATCATCGTCACGGCCCAAGCAGTCCAGCAAACACCACCTCCATCGTCACCTCCTCCTTCGTTCTTCATCCAAATACCACCAAACTACGCAGCCCCTTCGCACGGCCAAAACGACCATTATCATGGTCGCTACAGCTGCATCTTCGTCGTCCTCGTCAACCCCTTTTTTAGTTGCTTCGACTGCATTTGCTGCCTCAACGATGTCCTTGAGTCTAAACCAAACTCGCTCCTGTTCTGCCGCGTCACCTGCTGCTAGGTTTCGGCATGGCTTCAGTTGCTAACTAGAGTCGAGTTCGTCGTCGTTTGGTCGAGCTTCATCTTCTTCGAGCTGCTGCCTCACTTCGTCTTCTTCAGCTTGAGCGTCGCCATGGAAGTTGTCTCTGAGCTGCTGCTTCTGCTTCACTCCATCTCCTTCACGTAACCAAACGAACCCCAGCTGCCTTGTTCCTGCACTTCTGCCGTGACAACTGCTGCTGCTGCTTCGGCGCGGCTTCAGTTGGCTTCGTAGGTTCGTGTTCGTCGCCGTTTGGTCGAGCTTTGGCCGAGGTTCGTCGAGTCAGTCCATACACATTTCATGTCGATCCGGTTAGTAGATTTTTGAGTTTTATTCTGTCCGTATTTTGTTTTGATATTTTCGAATCTAAAATCGGCGAATGTTTGTTTTGTTCATGTTTAGATATTTGATTTTGGTTTTGTTCATGTTCATGTGTTGTTTGTTAAATTAATTTTTCAGATTTTAAATGAAAGATTAATTAGTTATTTTTTATGTTTATTTCATGTTTGTATTATTGTTTAAGTGAATATTTGTTAGTTTAATGTTTGTTAGATCCAAATTGAAATTTAATTGGTTATTTCTTCAATTTGTTTCATGTTGTTATGTATTTTCCAGAAATTAGTAATGTTGTTTGAATCATGTGAATCCGTCATGTTTTGTTGCTTAAAATAGATTTAATTCATGTTCATCTTTGTTTGAAGTTCATGTTTAAATCCAGTGATTTAATGTGAGTTTGTGATTGTTTTGTGATTTGTTGATTTAATTTGAATCATGCATATTGTTGTTTGTATTGTTGTGTTCTTGCTCATACATTCATGGTCTAAATTAACCAGGATTGGTTCCCGATATGGTTAATTCATTCCATTAATTTGGAGTTTGTGTTGTTCATCATGTTCATGTAAATTGTTGTTGAAGATTGTTGAGAAATTGGTCATCTTGACTATATTTTGGTTGAGTTATGATTAATTGATTGTTTAGAGCAGAGGGGTAATTTGGTAAATTGCATTGCATTCGGGGGTAGATTTGTAATTGCAATAAGGTCGGAGGGGTAGTTTGGTAATTGAACATTATTTTGATTCTTTATGTTAAGCATGGGGAAAAATATAATGGGGTGGGGTTTTTGAGGTATTTGTTTAATATAATGGGGGACAAGACAAAACATAATGGGGAGGAATCTTGTACTTTTTTAATATAGGCATGGGGGACAAGACAAATTATAATGGGGAGGAATCTTGTACTTTTTTAATATAGGCATGAGGGACAAATTGTAATGGGTTGGGAATGTGTTAGTTATTTAATGTAGGCATGGGGGACAAAATTTAAAATATAGAAGACATTTAATAGTGGGCCAAAGCATGCCATTGGGGGAATAATTTTGGGATTGAGAATGGAAGACTTGTCTTGCTATATATAGAGTCATTCTTGACATTAAAAAGGGGACTAGAACTTGAACCTTGAGGGGATTTTTTTGGAGAGAAAAAAAGAAGAGAGTTTTTAGAATTTGATTCAAAAATCCGAAGCTACTGCATCTCGTATCTTTTCTCTTCTCTGCTTTGATTGTGATTGCACTTTGGCACTGCTGATTTTTCAATCCGTTGCTGGGTTATTCTACTGGTTGTTACTGGTTTTGCGGTGTTGCTGAACCTGCTGTTGCCGCGTTATTACTGTTGCTGACTCCTGCTTCTTTTGTTCTTGTACTGCTGTTTCCAGGTACACATTTGTACACTCTTGGCTTGAAGCGAAAAATAAAATATTAATCAGGCTCCTGTTCCTGTTGAATTCTTTTGTTTGGATCTGTGTTTGAATATTAATTTTTCTCTCTTTGTATAAAAATGTAGTCGATTAATTAATGAATAATGAGGCTGCATATGTATGATTTCTTCATCTAATAATGCTAGTTTAAATTATTTGAAGAATAGTTAATCTGCTTTGATATTATTGTGTATCCCTCTCATGTTCTAGCATTAGTAGATAATAGAATATAAAAATGAAAGCAGCTTTTTTTTCTTTGTACAAACTCGATCGCAATTTTCCAATCGCATTAGCCGTAAACTAATAACTAATAAGTTACGTTTTCAGCATGTAAATAATTAAGAGATTTTCTTTTATTTTAGAGACGAACTTAATAGAAAATATAGTCACTATAGGTTTATCCTTTAAAATAAAAATGAGACGAGCCTCGCCAAATAAGTCACAAACCGCCGGGGCCCTCAATAAAATACATAACCATCGACTAGACATTGGATTTGGCCGTTTAATGAACCTTCACGGCCTCTTCCTAAAATAACAATACGTTAGACTCTTTAGAACGCGCCTTAATAAATCTTACCTTCTTAAACTCGGGTGCACATTTATGTGACCCAAATCCAATTCTCAACGGAGTCGAAATGTGTTTCTAATCACGGGTACATTGATTGTGACGTGGTTCGAGATGCGTGTCCATGACGTTGCAAATTCATTTTAAAAAATAAGAATGAGATGAGCCTCGCCAAATAAAATACAAATTGCAGGGCCCTCAATAAATATTTGCTTTAAAAATTGTTTAGACTTCGGGATGAACCGTTTAGTAAAATTCCACGGTCCTACCCAAAATAAATACGCTAGTCGCTTTAGGCGTGCCTTTAATAATTTAATTTCCTTAAACTCGGGTGCACATTGATGTGACCCAAATCCAAATCTCAACGGAGTCAAAGTGTGTCGACGACCATGGGTACATTGATTGTAACGTGGTTCGAGATACATTTTTATAACGTTGCAATTCTTGATAAAAATAACAGTAAATGATAAAAGCGGTTAAAAGATAAAATTTGCACATAAGTTCATATTGTATTTAAAATCAGATAAATAAGCCAAATATAACAGTTGAGCAACCGTGCTAAAACCACGGAACTCGGGAATGCCTAACACCTTCTCCCGGGTTAACAGAATTCCTTATCCGGATTTCTGGTACGCAGACTGTAATATGGAGTCATTCTTTTCCTCGATTCGGGATTAAAATTGGTGACTTGGGACACCCTAAATCTCCCAAGTGGCGACTCTGAAATAAATAAACAAATCCTGTTTCGATTGTCCTTTAATTGGAAAAAACTCCCTTGTACCCTCGCGGGGGCGGAAAAAGGAGGTGTGACAGCTCTGGCGACTCTGCTGGTTGATAGAAGTGCCAGAATCTCTGGTTCAGGGTTCAGAATTCGAGCTTAAAATAACTGTTATATTTGGCTTTATTTATTATCTGATTTTTACATGTTTATGCTTAATGTGCTAAATATTTCTTTTTACCGCTTTAATATTATCTGAATTGTGTATATAAAACTGCTACGAAACCCTTCTTCTTTCTGAGTCTTCTGAATAGATGGTGTACACGTGCGCGTGACCCACCTTTCTGTTAGAAGTCATACCAAATAAGACGGAGTTGGGACAAGTAACTAGGCCGGGCAGACTTTCGTGCTCCCGGTACGTTGCACCCATTTCGGCTCAAGCTGTCCACTTGGGTAACCCAGGGCTAGAACAATATGCCTCAGGTTTTTCACTTAGAATAACTCAGCTACATGCCGGATCCCTAGTAGGAACGTTTGTTTGCATCACGTGCATTTGACTTTGGAGGCTCAACACAGGGGTTGGGTCTATCTAGGACAGGTGTACCAAAAATGGAAACGACCATCCTGATGCATCTTACTTGCTACTACTTGCGCATTTATTTGATTCAGACTTGTGTGTTGAATGTCTTGTGAATATCAGGAATAATATTTTGAAATGCGAAAAAAAGAAAATAGCGGTTAGAGAATTGATTGCTTATTTTTGAATAAAACCAAATGCCCGAATACTGTCAAAACTCTGCCGAAATTTTAAGAAAATGAGAAAAAAAATGTTTAGTTTGTTTTATTAAAAGGAAAAATAAAAAAAAAATCATCATTGTTCTGTTTTGTTTTTCGAAAAAAAAAATAGAAAAGAAAATAGTTTGTTTTGCCATGAAAAGAGTCTTATTTTTTAAAAAATATTTTTTTATTTGTTTATGAAAATGCAAAAATAAAAAATAATAAAAGAGTCTTTCTTTATTTGTCACAAATATATATGTACATATATATAAATTCAAAAAGTTTTTTTTAATTTCCATATATGTCTTTATTTGTTGCAAAAATATTTGTCTTGCCAAAAAGTCTAGAAAAGTTTTTAGACCCCCAATTTTCAAAACAAAAAAAAAATCCAAAAATATTTTCCATTATGGACTTCTTTAGAAAGTTTTTCTAATTGTTTTTTTTTTAAAAAAAATTAATAATAATAAAAAAAAATCCAAAAATATTTTGATTCTTCTTTCAAAATTGAAAAGAAAATTCAAAATTCAAAAAACATTTTGAGAAGCATTTCATTTATTAAAGGTAAAATTCCGAAAAATATTTTCTTCTTTTCTTTAGAATAAAAAAAAACAAAAAACTCAAAAAATATATCTTAGAAGTCTTTCTTTTAAAAAAAAAAGAAAATCAATCAAAAAAAAATACTTCCTTTCTTCTTTTAAAGTATTTCTTTCGCAAATTAAAAAAAAAAAGAAGTTAGTTCATCTACTTATTTTTGATTGCCCGAACTACGCGGGTTTGATTCTCACCGGATGTGAGATACGTAGGCAACCCTCATCGGGTCCAACCCCACCTTTTTCTAAAAAAGCCAAAAAACAAATAAAAACAAAAAACAAAAAAAAAACATGTCAAGATTTTAATTTTGTCATAAATAAGTCGGGTGATGTCCAAGTTCTCCTTTTACAAAAAAAAAATACCAAAAATATATATGTCAAATTTCTAAGAAGTCGGGTGACGCTGGTTTATCAAGACATAGCCGAATGTTCCCGAAGGGGACGCCGGAAGGCTGACTTTGCATAAACAGCCACTTTTGGGTCATATTTAAGATTTGGTCTAGTTGACCCACACAGCCTTAAAAATCTTCGTCCCCGAGACGTTGAAAGGTCGTGTTTGCAATATTGAGTTTTCTAAATTTGAAAAACGATAAAAAGAGTCATAAATAAGTCAGGTGATGTTGTTATGTCATAAATAGTCGAATGTTCCCGAAGGGAACGCCGGAAGGCTGACTTTGCATAAACAGCCACCTTTTGGGTAATGTTTAGGATTTTTTGTCCAGTTGACCCGCACAGCCTTAAAAACCTTCGTCCCCGAGGCGCTGAAGGGCCGTGTTTGCAACTCCACGTTTTCATTATAATTTGAAAAAAATAAAAATAAAGAGTCAGCAGTTAGGTGAATACCGTTTGAATTTTTAGTCAAAAAATAAGTCGAGCCAGCTTCGGCCGCGCCTTGAACCGTTCTTGCCGAAATAGCCTTAGAGTGTCTTTCAGTTGTCGAAAGGTTATTTTCGTAAAAGAATGGACAAGTTTGTAAAGTATCAAAATAATCCTCCCCGGCCTCAGAATTCATGTGAGAATTGGAAGGGACCACCTTTGCAAAAATAGCCGTTTGGTTGCATTTGTCAAACGGGGAAAGAGACTGGCCGTTTATAAATCTTTAATTAGAATATGTGGTTTGTTTGATTTTTTTTAGTATGAAAATCGAAAAAATGTTTATTATTGTTTGTTTTTTAGTGGTCCGAACTACGCAAGGTCTGATTCATGCGGGGACATGATACGTAGACAATCTCCATAAGATTCGACCACCACTAAAAAAAATAAAATAATAATAATAATAATAATAATAATAATAATAATAAAAAGGAATAAATAAATAAAGGAAAGTGTGGGAAATTTTCAGAGGGGCACAATTGTATCTCTGATATATGATTGTCTGTCAAATGCCCTAACACTAACGTTGATGGCTTCCCTTTGCTGTGTTCATATATAGAAAAGTGGTTGGTTGTGGTAGCTCCTCCCTGCAAAGCAAAATCAAAGGACAATGGCTCAGAACCGCAGAACCGAGTGGGTCGGTATCGATGACCGACAACAATTGGTCGAACGGAATAACGGGTTGGTAGAGGAAGTGAAAATGCTGAGACAACATGTGGCAGATATGTATCAGGCATGGATAACTGGAAAAGCACCACCCCCTCCACCGCCAAGCCTCTTGAACTCTGTCATTTCCCAAGCACCCAACACCATAACGGAAGATCCCCCATACTCTCCATCCCAACCCACTTATGGCAGCTTTCCCAGCTACCCGAGTAGCTCCATCACTCCTCAATGCTTCTCCGCTCCCCAACACCACTTCTTTCCCCGCCATACTTCACTTTCCAGGCACCCGGCTCCACAAAATGCCTACCCACATACACAAGCCTACCAAAAGCCACCTGGATCAGGTTTCCGGCCCTGTCAACATGCAAGAATGAAGAGGCTGCTGAAACGAGGAAAGGCTCTCACCCCCATCGGGGTATCTTATGCTAGTCTGTTTGAAAGGCTAAGGCATGCTGGCTCGATTGAGCCACTCCCCGCATGTACTCTAAATCCACTTGCAAGGAGCTTTGATCCGGCAGCGCGATGCGCCTACCACTCCAATGTCATAGGGCACAACATTGAGAGCTGTCATAGTTGGAGAAGGGAAGTAGAGAAAATGATCCGAGAAGGGCGGGTTGTGATTAATAACAGTGACATGGAGCACTCGAACCCCCTCGAGAACTTGCCGACGGAGGTTGATGAGATTGAAGCTGGTAATGGTCTCGGCAGTATTGATGCAAAGCTCAGTGGCTAAAATGCCAATTTTGATAAAGTGGGAGGACGTTTCGTTCCTTGGTCAGCAAGAGAGAAGCTTGTGGTGGCTCATTTTGTTGTCATTTCTGTTGTTCGGATTATTAGGGTTATAAGTCGGATGTTGTCTTGTCCAGTTTGTTTTAGGATTTTGTTCTGGATTGTTTTGTTTGTTTTGTTATTTAAACCATTTCACCGGTAGTCTAATACAAAATCCGGTCTTTTATTATTTCCAGTCATCTTTTTGTTTAGTCCTTTTATCATTTTTGTTCAATGCCGATTCTAGGGACATGACATGCGCACCCAGTTTGGGCCTAGTCTTAAAAGTTAATCATAAAACCCTGGGAAGGTGATCAAAGCATTTAAAGGAAATAAGAACGGTTTGAGATTATTTGGAGCCCGAGTCATGTGGAACTGGGGCAAGTTAAACACAAAGAAAACCGTTAAAGAAAGATTCGCCTAAATTGGCATGAGGGTCGTTCATAATAATGAGAATGAGAGTGTCGCCCAACGGTGCTTTAGAAGTGACAAATGAACAAACATATGTTGAATATAATTGTCAAGTCCAGCACCATCGGAAGAGACTATAAATCTATTGTTTAATTGTGTTGTTTGCACTTGGCATGTTTTGAAGACTGGAATGACGAAGGCATTTTGTTCTGCTACCCAAACACTTTATCCTTCGTTAACCCCTTTTAAGCCTTATTTATTTTCCTTTCATACCCCTCGTTCGGAATTAGTAGCAACGAATAGAATACGCAAGCGCGGCAGGTAAACAAAAGAAAAAAAGAGAAAGAAAAGAAAACAACAAAACGAAAAAAAAGAAAAAGAAAACAAAAAAAAAGTCAAATGAAAAAGAGGAATTGAGAACTACGTTTGACCTGATTCCTCAAAGAGGATACGTAGGCGCTTCACGGCTCGGTCATAGTTTTGAAAAATAAAAAAAATTCAATTAAGATATCCCCAAGCAAGAAACTGGGGCAGAGGTTGTGTTCGTTGTAAATAAATCTGGTTCCGAAAGTTGTAATTAATAACCCAGAATCAATGCACTTTTGAGCTTTTAATACCCTTTCTTTCTAGCCCTATCCAAAACCCACATTACGGTCCAAAGAAAGACCTTCTGATCAGTCTTCAAAAGATGCCAAGTCAGACAAATGAAGAGTCTTACCGGCAAACATAACATTCTGTTCCACAGCAGAAAGGACTCTAATCTCCAACAGAAAGAGTCATACCAGAAACAATCCAAAATCCCCAGCTGGAGAGAGATATAAAACGAGAGAGTCTTATTGGTGAAAACCTTCACAGGCACCATAAGGCGATGAAAGCTGAGAGAGGAACAAAAAATGAGAGAGACTTGATAGCGAAAACCCTTCGGGCACTACAAGTCGAATAAGATTAAGAATCCGATGGGGAATCGCCAATTGAAGATCTTGAAAGATGATTGACGGTAAAAGGATAGGCCACATGCGCATGTCATGGCCATTAGAGTCGGTATCTGCATTTGATAGGTTTTGTTTATAGTTTCTTTTGTTAAAGAGTCGTCTTTCCCTTGGTCTTTTTATTCTGTTCCTTTTTTATCTTTTTCCTTTCATAGAAAAATCCCTAATAGAGTTTGTCTGGTCAGAACAAGTGTGAATTGACTTCAAAATATGCCATTAACTTTCCAATTATGCCAGATGAGATCTGACTAGTGCACCCAAATGGTATAGTCGTCAAGGAACAAGCGCGAGGCCAGTGTCAAAAGATATCCCCAAAAGGGAGTTGACAAAAAGATTGACAAGTGTCAAGAGGGATACCATCGCCTTTACCAAAAGTTATAAACCTCAAGGCCAAGGCCCATGAACAAAGCAAGGAAAGCAGTGTGCATGATTTGGGGAAATTCATGCTAGACTAAAAGGTCGGGGAAATGCCAGTTTCCGAGCTATGCCACGAAAGAAGAGGGATATCCCCAGCAGGAAGGGATTATCCCCAACACATAATATCATCCCCAACAAATTGTGGAGCACAGAGCAAGGAAGAGAGAAAGGGAAAGTCATCCCAGTAGGAGTATCACAACCAACCACCGCGTTTTAAACTAACAAAATTTTGTTTGATTTGAAGCAGGTAACGGAAATGGCATTGATGCCAGAACTGCATGCCATAAGGGATATTATCAAACTGGGGCAGAAAATTTTCCTTCCATTTAGAAAAATTTTCTGGAAGTCAGGTACCCCCAGCTGATAACATTTTATCCCCCAGCAGGTAAGTAAATAATCCCCAGCAAGTGTTGAGGTAAGACATTTTCAAGACTTAAGGATATTTTGGGTTCATCCGCCCTCGAATAGGATATTTTGGGTTCATCCTCCCTCGAATAGGATATTTTGGGTTCATCCGCCCTCGAATAGGATATTTTGGGTTCATCCGCCCTCGAATAGGATATTTTGGGTTCATCCGCCCTCGAATAGGATATTTTGGGTTCATCCGCCCTCGAATAGGATATTTTGGGTTCATCCGCCCTCGAATAGGATATTTTGGGTTCATCCGCCCTCGAATAGGATATTTTGGGTTCATCCGCCCTCGAATAGGATATTTTGGGTTCATCCGCCCTCGAATAGGATATTTTGGGTTCATCCGCCCTCGAATAGGATATTTTGGGTTCATCCGCCCTCGAATAGGATATTTTGGGTTCATCCGCCCTCGAATAGGATATTTTGGGTTCATCCGCCCTCGAATAGGATATTTTGGGTTCATCCGCCCTCGAATAGGATATTTTGGGTTCATCCGCCCTCGAATAGGATATTTTGGGTTCATCCGCCCTCGAATAGGATATTTTGGGTTCATCCGCCCTCGAATAGGATATTTTGGGTTCATCCGCCCTCGAATAGGATATTTTGGGTTCATCCGCCCTCGAATAGGATATTTTGGGTTCATTCGTCCTCGAATAGGATATTTTGGGTTCATCCGCCCTCGAATAGGATATTTTGGGTTCATCCGTCCTCGAATAGGATATTTTGGGTTCATCCGCCCTCGAATAGGATATTTTGGGTTCATCCGCCCTCGAATAGGATATTTTGGGTTCATCCGCCCTCGAATAGGATATTTTGGGTTCATCCGCCCTCGAATAGGATATTTTGGGTTCATCCGCCCTCGAATAGGATATTTTGGGTTCATCCGCCCTCGAATAGGATTCTATTTTTAAAGTTGTTGTCCATGCCAGGCGCCCACCTGTATAACGAGAGGAATACTTTCAGTCTTTAAATTTCTTACCAGGCGCCCACCTGTATAACGAGAGGAATACATTTCAGTCTTTAAATTTCTTGACAGGCGCCCACCTGAATAACGAGAGGAATACTTTTGTCTGTGCATTTCATATTTTAGGCGCCCACCTGTATAACAAGGGAATACATTTTGTGTCTTTACCATTAGGCGCCCACCTGTATAACAAGGGAATACATTCCACGTCTTTACCCATAGGAGATGCATTTCCTCCTAAGTTTGTTTTAGTTTCATCCATAGGAGATGCATTTCCTCCTAAGTTTGTTTTAGTTGCACTCATAGGAGATGCATTTCCTCCTAAGTTTGTTTTAGTTTCACCCATAGGAGATGCATTTCCTCCTAAGTTGGTTTTAGTTTCACCCATAGGAGATGCATTTCCTCCTAAGTTGGTTTTAGTTTCACCCATAGGAGATGCATTTCCTCCTAAGTTTGTTTCAGTTCTACCGATAGGAGACGCACTTCCTAAGTTCAGTTCTACCCATAGGAGACGCACTTCCTAAGTTCAGTTTTTACCACAGGAGACGCACTTCCTAAAAAGTTTCACCAATAGGAGACGCACATCCTAAGTTTATTTCACCCAATAGGAGACGCACTTCCTAAAAAGTTTCACCAATAGGAGACGCACATCCTAAGTAAGTTTCACCGATAGGAGACGCACTTCCTAAGTTAAGTTTTACCAATAGGAGATGCACTCCCTAGATCCATTGTACCAATAGGAGACGCACTTCCTAAGTTTAGTTTCACCCATAGGAGACGCACTTCCTAAAAAGTTTCACCAATAGGAGACGCACTTCCTAAGTTAAGTTTCACCGATAGGAGACGCACTTCCTAAGTTAAGTTTTACCCATAGGAGACGCACTTCCTAGATCCATTACGCACTTCCTAAGAAGTTTCACCAATAGGAGACGCACTTCCTAAGGAGACGCACTTCCTAAGAATAATTTCACCAATAGGAGACGCACTTCCTAAGGAGACGCACATCCTAAGATAAGTTATTTCACCAGTAGGAGACGCACTTCCTAAGAATAGTTTCACCAATAGGAGACGCACTTCCTAAGTAAGTTTTACCCATAGGAGACGCACTTCCTAAGTTTATTGTACCCATAGGAGACGCACTTCCTAAGTTTATTGTACCCAATAGGAGACGCACTTCCTTAAAGTTTATTTTTACCCATAGGAGATGCATTTCCTCCTAAGTTTGGTTTAGTGTTACCCGTAGGAGATGCATTTCCTCCTAAGTTTAGTTTTACCCATAGGAGATGCATTTCCTCCTAAGTTTAGTTTTACCCATAGGAGAGGCATTTCCTCCTAAGTTAGTATTGAAGTTGGGAGCCCGCCCATATAACAGAGGCATATATTTCAGTCTTTACTTTCAAGTGTTGAAATTGGGAGCCCGCCCAGATAACAGAGGCATACATTCAGTCTTTATATTTCCAGAGTTGAAGTTGGGAGCCCGCCCAGATAACAGAGGCATACATTCAGTCTTTAATTTTCAAGTATTGAAGTTGGGAGCCCGCCCAGATAACAGAGGCATACATTCCAGTCTTTATTTTCAAGCATTGAAGTTGGGAGCCCGCCCATAATAACAGAGGCATACATTCAGTCTTTATGTTTCAAGCGTTGAAGTTGGGAGCCCGCCCAGATAACAGAGGCATACATTTCAGTCTTTAATTTTCAAGTGTTGAAGTTGGGAGCCCGCCCATACAACAAAGGCATACATTTCAAGATCAAGTCAGAAGACAATAAAACAGAGGGTTACAACAAGAATCCCCAGCAGGAAACAATAAAATCCCCAGCACCGGGAAACAGAAGGTTGCAACAAGAGATCCCAGCACAAATTCAGGCGCATGAGTCAAAAGGAAGAAAAGACGCATCTTGAAAGAAGCAGCTGGTGAACATTAAATCATGCCCAACATAACAAGTCTGATGAAGAGAGCCGTACCCACCAGAGGAACCGCCGAAAATCTTGATGAAGAAAGCCATGTCCCTAGCGGACCAAGCAAAATGATGAAAACTGGTATTCAAAAAAGCAAAGGGCCAGTGCCATTTCCAACTTCACGGAAGAAAGGCACCGGAGGAAACACAAGCCGACAAGAAAGCAAGGCCACAAGAACAAATTTCAGTCTAGCCTAGTTTCTTGTTTTCTTTTATGCACGGTGTAACAAGGAGATCGGTAAGCAGTGATAACAGCATGCAACAGCAGTAACATCGCAGTCCCACGGTAGTCCCAGCTACCAAAACTTCCCGAACTACATTAACCTGATTCCCCTTTAGCCAGGGATATGTAGGAAACCTTTGAAGCAAAGGTTCGGTTAAATCTTTTTCAAAAAATGCTTCACACGGAGTACTCGGATGGGCAAAAATCGCTCGCTTTATCTTTGCACGAAAACCCTTCGTGTCTCCGGGCAAAGAGGGGCAGCTGTAAGCACGTGATTTTTGCCCTATATGAGAAATACTCCCATAAAATGCAAAATAAAATGATTTTCCTTGGTGTGCAATTTTGAGTATTTTCGTGATATTTTTGGATAATTATTTGTATTTGTTTGTGTTTGCTTTTTTGTTAAATTAATAAAAAATATAAAAATATATCGCATTTTGCATGTAGGATTTAATTCTATAATTGTTAGTAATTAAGTTTGTTTACAAAAAATGAAAATTACAAAAATAGGCATCTTTTGCATTTTTAGCATTTAATGTCCAAATATACAATTTTAGGCTTAATTATTACTTAATTGTGCATTAATTGTTATTGGGAGTTAATTTGCACTTTTATAACTTAATTTAGTTCTAAATAATAATTTAAGTATTTTCATAATTTAGTTTTAGAAAATAAAAGAAGAAAAGAGAACAAAAATACAAAAAAATCGGATTGGGCCACTTCTTCAATTTTCAAACCATAGGCCCAAATAATTGCCCAATCTTCTCCATGACCCAGTCCACTACAGACTGGGTCGACCCGGTCCGCCCCATTAACCCATTGACCCAAGACCCACTCTTCATTTTGTCAAAACACAAAACAAAAGACAAACCAAAAAACAACCCTAAGAAAACCTAAAAACTACCCGCCCCCCTCCATCCTCATCTTCCCCAAACTCTCAATCAAACCCAACGTCCATGGCTGCTTCCATTCACCAGCTTCACCACCAAACGGACCCTTCCACCTCCAGCTGCCTCCCCATCATCGTCACGGCCCAAGCAGTCCAGCAAACACCACCTCCATCGTCACCTCCTCCTTCGTTCTTCATCCAAACACCACCAAACTACGCAGCCCCTTCGCACGGCCAAAACGACCATTATCATGGTCGCTACAGCTGCATCTTCGTCGTCCTCGTCAACCCTTTTTCAGTTGCTTCGACTGCATTTGCTGCCTCAACGATGTCCTTGAGTCTAAACCAAACCCGCTCCTGTTCTGCCGCGTCACCTGCTGCTAGGCTTCGGCATGGCTTCAGTTGCTAACTAGAGTCGAGTTCGTCGTCGTTTGGTCGAGCTTCATCTTCTCCGAGCTGCTGCCTCACTTCGTCTTCTTCAGCTTGAGCATCGCCATGGAAGTTGTCTCTGAGCTGCTGCTTCTGCTTCACTCCATCTCCTTCACGTAACCAAACGAACCTCAGCTGCCTTGTTCCTGCACTTCTGCCGCGACAACTGCTGCTGCTGCTTCGGCGCGGCTTCAGTTGGCTTCATAGGTTCGTGTTCGTCGCCGTTTGGTCGAGCTTTGGCCGAGGTTCGTCGAGTCAGTCCATACACATTTCATGTCGATCCGGTTAGTAGATTTTTGAGTTTTATTCTGTCCGCATTTTGTTTTGATATTTTCGAATCTAAAATCGGCGAATGTTTGTTTTATTCATGTTTAGATATTTGATTTTGGTTTTGTTCATGTTCATGTGTTGTTTGTTAAATTAATTTTTCAGATTTTAAATGAAAGATTAATTAGTTATTTTTTATGTTTATTTCATGTTTGTATTATTGTTTAAGTGAATATTTGTTAGTTTAATGTTTGTTAGATCCAAATTGAAATTTAATTGGTTATTTCTTCAATTTGTTTCATGTTGTTATGTATTTTCCAGAAATTAGTAATGTTGTTTGAATCATGTGAATCCGTCATGTTTTGTTGCTTAAAAATAGATTTAATTCATGTTCATCTTTGTTTGAAGTTCATGTTTAAATCCAGTGATTTAATGTGAGTTTGTGTTTGTTTTGTGATTTGTTGATTTAATTTGAATCATGCATATTGTTGTTTGTATTGTTGTGTTCTTGCTCATACATTCATGGTCTAAATTAACCAGGATTGGTTCCCGATATGGTTAATTCATTCCATTAATTTGGAGTTTGTGTTGTTCATCATGTTCATGTAAATTGTTGTTGAAGATTGTTGAGAAATTGGTCATCTTGACTATATTTTGGTTGAGTTATGATTAATTGATTGTTTAGAGCAGAGGGGTAATTTGGTAAATTGCATTGCATTCGGGGGTAGATTTGTAATTGCAATAAGGTCGGAGGGGGTAGTTTGGTAATTGAACATTATTTTGATTCTTTATGTTAAGCATGGGGGAAAAATATAATGGGGTGGGGTTTTTGAGGTATTTGTTTAATATAATGGGGGACAAGACAAAACATAATGGGGAGGAATATTGTACTTTTTTAATATAGGCATGGGGGACAAGACAAATTATAATGGGGAGGAATCTTGTACTTTTTTAATATAGGCATGGGGGACAAATTGTAATGGGTTGGGAATGTGTTAGTTATTTAATGTAGGCATGGGGGACAAAATTTAAAATAAAGAAGACATTTAATAGTGGGCCAAAGCATGCCATTGGGGGAATAATTTTGGGATTGAGAATGGAAGACTTGTCTTGCTATATATAGAGTCATTCTTGATATTAAAAAGGGGACTAGAACTTGAACCTTGAGGGGATTTTTTTGGAGAGAAAAAAAGAAGAGAGTTTTTAGAACTTGAATATTATTAAGAGAGACTTGGAGAGTTGACATACTTTGATACTTGAGAGAGTTTGTGATAGTAAAAGAGAAAGACAATTTGAACTTTCACTCGAACAATTCTGTTTGTTTTTCTTCGAGTGTTATTCAAAAATCCGAAGCTACTGCATCTCGTATCTTTTCTCTTCTCTGCTTTGATTGTGATTGCACTTTGGCACTGCTGATTTTTCAATCCGTTGCTGGGTTATTCTACTGGTTGTTACTGGTTTTGCGGTGTTGCTGAACCTGCTGTTGCCGCGTTATTACTGTTGCTGACTCCTGCTTCTTTTGTTCTTGTACTGCTGTTTCCAGGTACACATTTATACACTCTTGGCTTGAAGCGAAAAATGAAATATTAATCAGGCTCCTGTTCCTGTTGAATTCTTTTGTTTGGATCTGTGTTTGAATATTAATTTTCCTCTCTTTGTATAAAAATGTAGTCGATTAATTAATGAATAATGAGGCTGCATATGTATGATTTCTTCATCTAATAATGCTAGTTTAAATTATTTGAAGAATAGTTAATCTGCTTTGATATTATTGTGTATCCCTCTCATGTTCTAGCATTAGTAGATAATAGAATATAAAAATGAAAGCAGTTTTTTTTTCTTTGTACAAACTCGATCGCAATTTTCCAATCGCATTAGCCGTAAACTAATAACTAATAAGTTACGTTTTCAGCATGTAAATAATTAAGAGATTTTCTTTTATTTTAGAGACGAACTTAATAGAAAATATAGTCACTATAGGTTTATCCTTTAAAATAAAAATGAGACGAGCCTCGCCAAATAAGTCACAAACCGCCGGGGCCCTCAATAAAATACATAACCATCGACTAGACTTTGGATTTGGCCGTTTAATGAACCTTCACGGCCTCTTCCTAAAATAACAATACGTTAGACTCTTTAGGACGCGCCTTAATAAATCTTACCTTCTTAAACTCGGGTGCACATTTATGTGACCCAAATCCAATTCTCAACGGAGTCGAAATGTGTTTCTAATCACGGGTACATTGATTGTGACGTGGTTCGAGATGCGTGTCCATGACGTTGCAAATTCATTTTAAAAAAATAAGAATGAGATAAGCCTCGCCAAATAAAATACAAATTGCGGGGCCCTCAATAAATATTTGCTTTAAAAATTATTTAGACTTCGGGATGGACCGTTTAGTAAAATTCCACGGTCCTACCCAAAATAAATACGCTAGTCGCTTTAGGCGTGCCTTTAATAATTTAATTTCCTTAAACTCGGGTGCACATTGATGTGACCCAAATCCAAATCTCAACGGAGTCAAAGTGTGTCGACGACCACGGGTACATTGATTGTAACGTGGTTCGAGATACATTTTTATAACGTTGCAATTCTTGATAAAAATAACAGTAAATGATAAAAGCGGTTAAAAGATAAAATTTGCACATAAGTTCATATTGTATTTAAAATCAGATAAATAAGCCAAATATAACAGTTGAGCAACCGTGCTAAAACCACGGAACTCGGGAATGCCTAACACCTTCTCCCGGGTTAACAGAATTCCTTATCCGGATTTCTGGTACGCAGACTGTAATATGGAGTCATTCTTTTCCTTGATTCGGGATTAAAATTGGTGACTTGGGACACCCTAAATCTCCCAAGTGGCGACTCTGAAATAAATAAACAAATCCCGTTTCGGTTGTCCTTTAATTGGAAACAACTCCCTTGCGCCCTATCGGGTGCGGAAAAAAGAGGTGTGACCAGTAGTAGCAGGTTTAATTAAGGAAAGAAATCAGTTTGGGGACATATTGATTATTGCCATATAAGGGGCAGTAAAAGCATGAAGTAAACAATCAAGTCTAAGTACAAAATAGGCTTATTTTGGGAAAGGATTCAGCAAGGTAAAACATCAGAGTAAAGGACAGGAATCAATTAATTTAAACAAGCGAGTGAAATTAGGGTTCATAAAAGAAAAGCTTTTGCAATCAGTCACAAGATCAAGATCAATCAAGGAAGAAACATGATTATGCACTTCAATATATAAATAGAGTGAACAAAAGCATCGGACATGCGAGGCCAAACACATTGGCAAAAGAGATAACACAGGTATACAGTAGAAACATGGTAAGCTAGGATTCAGCAGTAAGAAAAATATTCGGAGCACAGTAGTCACGTAGGTCAAGTAGTAACATAGAATCAACAGTGAAGAAAACATAGCAACAGGTAAAGAGAATCAGAAACAAGTAAAGGTCTCACAACATCAAGTGAGGAAAACCTTTTAAGAAATTAGATCTTCAACAGTAGTCGAGTTTTAGAGATGATAAGAAATCAAAATCAAACAAGTCAAACAAGGAAAAGAGAGTCAGGAACAAAGAACAAGTACACATTTAAACAAACAGTTTCAGACTCGGATAAGACTTAAAGGAACTAGGGTTTTTTAACATGCTGAAATAGATAGAAGACCAACATGAGCAAATAGTTTTAAACATAGCAAAATCAAAAACAACATTAAAATCATAGAAGAAATCTTTTGAAAAACTTAAAGGAAAACCCTAATTGTCGAAAAAATGAAGAGTCGTTTTGAAAGAAAAGTTGAAGAACCTTCGAGAAAACACTTAAGAAATTCATAGTAAGTACAAATCTGAGGTAGATCTGAAAGAAAATTGAAAGATCTAGAAGATTAGGCTTTCGGAAAACATAGAAAAGATGAAAAAAACCTTGAAATTACCGATCTAACCAGGAAAGTAAAGGATTTGACTTGAACGGCCATGGCTGGCCGGAGAAAGACCAGAGATGAAGGTTGGGCAAGGACTGGACCGCATTCCTTCGAGGACTACCCATGAATCCACAGAAACAAACACCCAGGAGCCATAGGATACCAATACACATCTCCAATGGCCATGGGAGGCCATGGATTAGGCAGGGATTGAGGTAGATTAGGGTGGGATTAGATGGCGGCGGCTAGGGTTCATGTGAGGTTTCAGAGAGAGTTGAGAGAAGATGGATTCAAGGGCGGCGTTTGGTGAATAATTAGGTAGGTTTAGGGGTCTTTCGGGGTTAAAAATGGTAAGGGCGAATATTGGTCGTTGATCTGAATGATCAACGGCCTGGACTAAAAAGGGTAGGTGGGGGAATCCGGGTTGGGTCGTTTAATTGGGTTAGGGGTCGGGTTTGAATGGGAATTGGGCCGCGGAAATTGGGTTTAATTTACGGTCAGATTTAGGCTAAAATTGAAATGTAATTGGGCTATTATTTAAATAGCCAATTTTCCCCTTTTAAAATTATAAAAAAATAGTAAATTAATCTCTGAAAATAAATTGAAAGCACTAACATAATTTATAACATATAATTAACACTTTAAAAATACATGACTTAATTTTATGATATAAAACACAATTAAATCTTAAAAAGGACTAATATTGTAATTATTTACAATTTAGCTTAAAAATACTAAATAAATTTAGCTTAAAAATATGCAAAACTTTCCTTAGCTATATCTTAGCATAAATATAAAAGTCCAACAAATGAATTACCAAAATAATAATTTTAAAAATAATTATTGGGTTTTTATAGATAAAAGAGGAAATACATTGATTTAAAAACTTTTAAAAATTATGGAAAAATAGTAAAACACTTGGATATCGTTACATATGCATATATATGTCATTTTGAAGTTATTTGCATATTGAAATATATGGGGGAAAATTGGGTATCAACAGCCCTTAGGCTCTTTAAGTTGGGCCAATTCTGCCTCTAAAACAGCTAAAAAATTTCCTTCTTTTTGTGAGCACGTGATTTTTGCCTTAACGAAAACTACTCCAAAATAAATCAAAAAATAAAATAAATTTCTTTTACTGTGTAATTTTTTTTTTTTGAATTTGCGTGATGCTAAATACTTGTGTTATATCCGTAAGTGTTACTTTGTCATAATAAAATGAAAAAAAAATAAAATAAAATACATATTGCATGCATATAGGATTTAATTATGCATTTAAGAGATAATTTAAATAAAATTACAAAAATACGCGTTTTTTCTATTTTAATGTTTCACTATGTGATTAATATTTTTGTCTATGTGTTAAATTGTTAAAGGTTGATTAATATTTTGAAGGAGTAATTTTTTGTTTTTTATAATTTTAATTAGGATTTTAATAATTGAAGAATTAAATTGGAAATTAAAAAGAGTGGAATTAAATGGGCAAAAATGGATCTGGGCCAAAATTTCTAAACAAAATCAGGCCCAACCAAATTAATCCCCTTCACAGCCCAATCCCAACAACCCCATGTCCGGTCCAATTCAAACAAATCAAAACGACGACGTTTCATCACCCTTCATCAAGGGCCGTTGGATTCAATCCATCCAACGGCTGAGATCTCATCACCCTAACCCGTGATCCTTACCCGACCCAGTGACCCGACTCAGTCCGACCCCAACGTTAAACCAAACGACGTCGTTTGGATTAGTGGATTGATCCTGGCCATTCATCTTACTTGATCGGACGGACGATATCAATCCACCCCACCCCTATATAAATCCCAAGCCCTTACCCCGGCCCCTAACTGAACACCTCCCCCTCCTACACTGTTCATCATCGTCCCCCAAACCCCACTCCTAACCCTAGCCGCCCTAGGATTCCACCGCCTGAAACCCGGCGGCATCAACGCCGCCGGTCACCAAAATAACACCCTAGAACCCCCTGAACCTCCTCTATCCAAATATGTTATCCGTTGGGCTCGAATCTTCCTGAAGGTTCTCGAATCTTCATTTGAAGATTCGAGCCGAGTTTAGATCTAAACCAAACAACCCCTAGTTAACACCATAGTACCCCCTAGCATGCCTTGTTATGGATCTGGAGTTAGTTTGGCTCGAATCAGTTTTGAACTTCTCGAATCTTCTTTTGAAGATTCGGACCAAACAAGAACAAACTCAGATCCGTTTCAAACTAACACCAAATGACCCCTAGGCTACCCTCACCCTTGTATCATGTTTGGTTCCCTTCGAATCTGCCCGGAAATGATCGGATTTAAGATCCAAGAACCTGAAACCCTAAAAATACCAAACTTTTGGATTCCGTTCATATTAAATGAAGATTGAGGTTTAATCGACCTTAGTCGAAGTATTTTCAGTGGAAAATACTTCGACTAAGGTCTGTTTGATTTCAAACAAAAATCCGAAATCCAAGTTGAGTTCGAGTCGGAATAAAATTGAAGATTCAAAGGTATTTTTTCTATTTATTTTGTGTATTATACATGTATTTTTGTGTTTGTTTTAGTCTGTGTAATTTTCCCATCTTTTATTATCATACTGTCTCCTACCCGTCTGCTTGATTTTAAATGTGAATTGTTTCTGTTGATTGTGCTTAGTTACAATGTGTGTAATCGACTCGATTAAGTTCGTCGATTAGTTATATTATGAATTCTCATTCATGACCACACCGATTGAAACAATCTGTTTCTATTTATGCACTGTTTGTTGACAGATATTGTAGATAATCATTTTTAACTAATACTCGTCAGTTAAATCATCCTGGTTTATATGAATCTGTCAAAATAAGTGTTGTATATATGTTATTGTTTGAACATTAAAGTTTCAGGGCATTGTCAGTATTGACAATGATCCTGTGTGTGTTTGATTTTGGTTCAATGTTAAGTCCAGTCTAAATTGTTATGATAATTTCAGTAATATGTTGTTATGATGTTAGTTCTGAATTCAGTGTAATATTGCTGTAATGTCAAGTTTGAATTCAAGTTTACAAAAGTTGGTCAAATACAATTGTGTTAGGAGGTTAATAGGATTGGTTATAGCTGTAAATCAGAAGGATAATTAAGTTTATACAGATTTTAGAATCTGTTTTGCAGTAGGTTCTGATTTTTCAGTAATAACATCAGGATTTCAGGGGCATTTCTGGGAATGAAACAGTAAAAACAGGGTGTTAGTGCTAGTGTATTATAATGTAATGTTAGTGGCTATAGTTTAAGATACTAATGGGAAACAAGGGATAATGGGGCTGCTGAAAATCAGGTTAGGATCATATAAAGTATTAAAAAGTAGTTTTTAATGGAAACTTTCTAATTTTTAAAGGGATAAAGGGTCCATCCAGCATTAAAAGGGTGCAACCAGCCCTGTATAAATACAGGAGCTGGACAGACAGATTGAGAGGGAGTTTTAAGAGGGGAAAAAGAAAAGTTTTTCAGAGAAAAGAGAGCTTAGAGAGAGTTTAAAAAACAGACTTTAAGAAGAGAAGAAAAAATCAGTTTTCAGAGAGAGGGAAATCAGTTTTCAGAAAGAGGGATCAGTTTTCAGAAGAAGAGAGTTTGAGAGATTTTAGGAGAGGAAGAAGAAACAGAAAAGGGACAAAAAGAACAGTCACACACACACACAGATATACAGCAACAGAAACAGAAAAAAAATCAGAAATAAGGAATCCGAAATAGGAAGAAACTGAAAATCTGAATTGTATTCTTTCTGGAATCTGTCCGTTGTTTGCCTATGAATATTGTTCAGTCCAAATCTGAAATTTTTCTTAAGTCTCTGTCACTGTTCATCTGGGTCAACGGGTCTTGTTCAGACTTGCTGTGTTATTGGTACATTCTACTGATTTTGTTATTGCTGCTACTGCTGAAATTTATTCCTTTTACCTTCATTTTCAGGTACATGTCTTTTAAATTTTAAGTTGGAAAGAGATTCAACATGACTCATCAATGAAGCTTGAATTGAAATTCTATTTTTCAATTGTCCAAATTCATTAGTTTAAATTTCATTTTTTTTGTTAGTTAACTAGTAGTGAATTCAATTTGATAGCTATGAGTTAAATTGTCTTATTTTGAAATTCATATAAAGTTTTGTAATAATGTTAGCCATTCCGAAATCTCATTGGTATAGGTATATGTGAATTGTCAAAACAGGGAGTATGGCATAAAAATGGGCCATTGATTACATCCCATAATACCTTTAGCAAAAATGTAAAGTAGAATGCAAGTATTAAGAAGTTACATTAGTGGTATATCTCGTAAAATATGATTTTGTTTAGATTGGTATAAGTTATTATATGGTATGATGACAGGTATAATCATATGAGTAAAGTAAGTTGGTATAGCTCGTCATGACGTTAAAACGTTATGAATGTTTACGCCAAACAGTTAGGTTGCATGTAAGGTAACTTTGTTGAATTAACTTGTATAATAATTCCTTTCCTATAAATTCGATGCCTATCTACCTTCATAAAACAAATTGACCAAATAATTAGGCCTATTAGATTAAAAGCAAGTATATGAGAATGAAAAGAGATGTACAAGCATAAATTGCCACACTTTACATCAATGATAATTAGAAATAGAATTTCATTAAGTAAATAATGAAAATTCTCGGAAAATATTTCCTTCCTTTATGAATCATTTATTTTCAGCTTCATATGCAATTTATTCTTTGGCATATATATATATATATATATATATTTCATATGCAATTTATTCTTTGGCATATATATATATATATATATGTCATATTTGTTTAAAAAATAGTATTAATCATATTTTTATTCTGTTCTTTGAATTTGAATAGTTGGAATGAATATAACTTATATTCGGAAATTATAATCAATGGGCAACATTCAATAAATTGTGAATTCTTTTTCAAGAATTAAGGATATCTTAAATGAAGATTTCTCATAATATAATAAACAATTTATGGAAAAATCCCTAATATCATTGCAAATATTTCGCGCAATTAGGGATACGTTCGCGTACCCTGATTATATTTTTAAAAGCAAAATTCGGATTATACGTACGCGCAATTTCGAGCGAATATTTAATAAAAGGATTTTTCCAAATGCGTTAAAATAATTTCATAAAAATCCGCGAGGTGCGGTTCAATATTTAAGAAAAACAAATATTCTTGATTCAGCACAATCTCGAAAAAAAATGATTGCTTAATAAATATATTATCAAAAGTTATTGTGTACACGTACGCGTGACACAATTCCGCATTTTTAATTTATAACACGAATATACGTACGCGTAATTCGAATCAAAGAAGGGTTTTTCAATCACAATAAGAATAAGCGGTAGTAAAATCATGTAACATCAATATATTTAATAAAAATCAAGATAATTAAGCCAATAATAAAAACAGTTAAGCGACCGTGCTAGAACCACGGAATTCGGAAATGCCTAACACCTTCTTCCGGATTAACAGAATTCCTTACTCAGGATTTCTGGTTCGCAGAATAATAAACAGAGTCATATTCTCCTCGATTCAGGGATTAAAATTGGTGACTTGGGACGCCTTAAAATTCCCAGGTGGCGACTCTTAAATGATTAAATAAATCCCGTTTCGACTGTCCTTCAATTGGATAAAACTCCCCACGCGCCTCGCGGGTGCGGTGAAAAGGAGGTGCGACAGCTCTGGCGACTCTGCTGGGGATAAAAGTAAACTGTAACCCAGAACCATTGGTTCAGGGTTTAAAGAATTCGAGCTTAAAATATCTGTGTTAATTGGCTTTATTTACTATGAGATTTTCAACTGTTTATATGCTAATATGCTAAATGTTGTTGTTTACCGCTTTAATATTATTTGAATTGTGAATATATACAACTGCTACGAAACCCCCTTCTTTCTGAGTCTTCTGAATTTATGGTGTACACGTGCGCGTGACCCATCTTTCTGTTAAAGTCATACCAAATAAGACGGAGTTGGGACAAGTAACTAGGCCGGGCAGACTTTCGTGCTCCCGGTACGTTGCCCCCACTTCGGCTCAAACTGTCCGTTTGGGTAAGCCAGGTTTAGAACAATCAACCTAAGGTTTTACACTTAGAATAACTCAGCCATGTACCGGATCCCTAGTAGGAACGAATATTTGCATCATATGCATTTGGCCTTGGAGACTCAACACAGGGGTTGGGTCTGTCTAGGACAGGTGAACCCAAAAATTAAAAGACCATCATGATGCATCCTACTTGTTACTTGTGCATTCATTTGCCTCGAACATGCTTGTTGACCAGCTTAAATAAAATCATGGTAAGAAGAAAGGAATGAAATGGGTTGTTTTAAAAATTTTGAAAAAAAAATATAGTTTTAAATTTTGAAATAAAGATATTTAATAAATAAATAAATAAATCGAAAATGATTTTTTTTTTAGTATAAATTTTCCGAAATGAATTTTGACTTTATTAAAATTAAATTTCAGATACAAAATGAGCACCACACAAAGCCCCTCATCCACAAGTACGGAAGAATTTTTATGTCAGCTTCAAATGTGGTGGTATGATTTAGGCGAAGACGGTCAAAAATGGGTCGTCAAGCATTTGGGAAATCTCACGGACATTATGAAAGTTAAACCCCGTAATGATCTGATTGCGGCGTTAGTAACTTTCTGGGATCCTGTTCACAATGTTTTTCGTTTCTCTGACTTCGAGCTTACTCCTACATTAGAGGAGATAGCTGGCTATGTTGGTTTTGACGGAAGTTTAAGAAATCAAAGCTTGATATTCACAAAGGCTCCTTCAGTACATCGATTCTTCGGTCTTTTGAACATCAGCAGTCAAATCAGGAAAAGCAATGTCATCAATGGATGTTGTTCCTTCAACTTTTTGTATTCAAGGTTCGGAAAATCAGATGGGTTCGAAATTCATGAGAAAGGCCTTACTAATAAACAAAACAAAGACACTTGGCAGATGCACCGTCGATTTGCTTTCATGGTAGCTTTTCTAGGAGTCATGGTCTTCCCAAATAAAGAGCGAACAATTGATATTCGCACCGCAAAAGTTGTGCAAATCCTCACCACTAGAGAAAATCACACCCTTGTCCCCATCATTCTATCAGATATTTATCGGGCTTTGACTTTATGCAAATCAGGAGCAAAAGTCTTCGAAGGATGCAAAATTTTGTTGCAAATGTGGGTGATTGAACATCTCCAACAACAGCCCAAGATCATACAGTATGGGTCAAACAAAGCTAATTGCATTGAGAGCTATGAGGAAAGAACAAAAAATTATCAAGCTCCAGAAGGGATAGAAGCATGGGTATCTTATCTAAAGACTTTAACGGCAAATCAAGTTGAATGGACTCTGGGATGGCTCCCGATGAGAGAAGCAATACATATGTCAACCTCAAATAGTTATCTACTACTATTGGGATTGAGAAGCATTCAGCCATATGCACCACTAAGAGTCCTAAGGCAACTAGGGAGATATCAAATAGTTCCTGATGATGAAGATTTGAGTATGCAAATAATCGAATTACACCCAGAAGCCACTATCCCCGAAGCTCTACTTCAGCAGATGTGGAATGGGTGCCGATACTTGAAAAGCGATACTCAAGTCCTAGACGCTACAAAGGGTGAGATGAATCCTGGATATGCAAGGTGGTTCGAAAAACGGTCTCGCGTGGATAATGTACCAGAACCTGAGCTAAAAAGGCCAACAAAAAGACCCCATGTTCAAAACTTCAATGATAAAATCCAAGAGCGGTTGATCTTGGGAGAAAAAGAAAAAGGGTACAAAGCAACTATCCATGCCCTAAAAGAAAATTTAAGAAGCCTCAGTTTGGAGAAAGATTTGCAAGCACAAGAAGCCGAAGGCGAGAAAAAGAGTCTAGCTTGTGAGAATGAAAATCTTCATGCTCGATTCCAAAAAATGAAAAGAGTTTCTGAAACGCCAAAGAGGAGCTGGAAGGATCAAAAAACCATCGCCAATCTCTTTGAAAAAATGCAAGATTATGATTCCATTCTTGCGGAAAATGAAAGGGAATTGAGCAAGGCAAAAGAAAGGATCCAACAATTAAACGAAGAAGCCAGAGCTAACAAAGAACACCAAGATAGGCAATCCGAAAAAGACAAGGCCCAATTCAAGAAGGAAAAAGATTATTGGATGCGATCAGAAGACCAGCTTCGTGCACAACTAGAAGAGGCAAGAAGATGCACCAGAGAATATCAACAAGCAGACCTCGACAGGGAAAGATCGCAAGCAAGATTAGAGCAAGCCAGACTCCGAGCTCTATTAGAATCAGCTCTAGATCGTGAAAACCGTGTCAGAGATATAGCCACCACTCGTCAGCAGCAATTGCAAGACCAAGACCAACGTCTCCAAGGTTTCAGGGCACAAATCCACGACTTGGCAGTCTTCACATCTCAAAGTTATGTAAACTGCCAAGGAATGGATTATGAAAGGTTTACAGAGCATGCGCCCACTTTTGCTCGTCATCTAGCAATGGAGTTGGAAAGGATGTATCGTACGCTAGGAGGTCATCCGGGTCAAGCCCCACATTGAGCAGATAATCCGATATTTGACAAACAAAAGTGGAAAGTGGGGCACGTTGTGAGGTGTTAAGAATTGTATATTTTATTTTGATTTAAGTGTGTGTGTTTTCAATCCATTTTCTTAAAAGTTTTCAAATGTAATTCCATCTTTGTGTAATGAATAAAAGTGATTGCCTTTGATCCGAACTACGCAAGGTCTGATTCATGTGAGGCATGATACGTAGGCAATCTCTAAGATTCGACCACCACGATAAAAGATATATATAGTAAATAAACGCGAATGACAATTTTTCAATTTCAAGAAAGCTGGGACGACACAAGCAGCCGAGCGAATGCATAATAGAAAGGGATTATTTGTCTAGGAGCATTGCATCTCAATGTGTGATTATATATGTGTTAAACTCTCAAAACTAACAAGTTTGTTCATTTTCAGAATTCAAGCAGTTAGTTTCTCTAAAGAGTATACTGGCATATTATCACTATCACACAAGATCAAAAGGACCAATACCCGAAAGTATGTCTATCCCAGATGTTGACACAGGTATGGAGATAGAAGATATGGATGTCGGGAAAATGAAAGAAGAGATGTTTAAGCTCAAGCAGCAAATGGCTGAAATGTACCAAGTTTGGTCTACATGACAGTTACCCCCATCTTACCCAAATAACCCTGCTCCATCAATAACCCAAACTCAGGATAATATCACCACTGAAATATCCCCAAGTTTCCCCATTTATCAGCATTACCGAGGCACCACCTCTCAGACACCGCAGTCTCCACCTCCAAAACCAGTTCCGTACCTTCCTCCACCTATGACTCCTGTTTTCGTAGCACCTCCCCCTGCTACATTTCACAAATCTCCTAGTGAGTCTACATTTCAGGCCCAAGACAACCAATATTACCCCCCGGAGCCCACCCTCAAAGCCTCCGAAATCCATTCAACTACTCCTCGGTTTGATCTCCCAACCGAAATTGACAAGCCAGCCAAAAATGCTGAACAAGAAGAGATGTTCAGGAAGGTCAAAAGTCTAGAACAATCGTTCCGAGACATGCGGGGATTAGGTGGGCAAGTCAGTGTAGCATACAAAGATTTATGCTTATTCCCTAATGTACAATTGCCAGTTGGCTTCAAGATGCCCAAATTTGACCTATACAGCGGGCACGGCGACCCAGTAGCCCACTTAAGGGGTTTCTGTAGCAAGATGCGAGGAGCTGGGGGAAAGGATGAATTATTGATGGCTTACTTCAGTCAAAGTCTAAGCGGATCAGCTTTGGAGTGGTATACACGCCAGGACCATGGAAGATGGTACACGTGGGATGACCTGGCACAGGCATTCGCATACCATTTCCAATACAATCTGGAAATCATCCCAGATCGATTATCTTTGACCAAATTTGAGAAGAAACACAATGAAAGTTTCAGAGAGTATGGTTTTCGGTGGAGAGAACAGGCAGCAAGAGTGGATCCTCCTATGAAGGAGTGGTAGAATACTTCCTCCAAGCCTTGGAACCAACTTACTATGCCCACTTGGTTTCAGCGGTTGGAAAATCATTCAACGAGGTAGTGAAGATGGGAGGTATGGTGGAAGAAGGCCTCAAAACAAATAAAATCATGAGCTATTCAGCAATTAAGGCAACTACTCAAGCTATTCAAGGTGGGGTAGGAGGAATTGAAAGAAAGAAGAGGGAGGAAGCAGCCGTAGTTGATTCAGGAATTTGGCCGGGACCCAGAGGTTCACCGCTTTACTATAATCAACAACGACCTCGCCAATCAGCTTACCACCATGATTCATCCCAACACTACTATCACCCTTCAGAGCCTCATTTTGCCATTAACCATGCTCAAGCATACAATCAGCCACCTGTTCACACCAATTGGCGTGCTCCTGTCACACCAAATACTTACCCACGAGCCTATCCCGGACCAGGTTTCAGGCCTAGGCCAGCATTCAGGGGAGAAAGGGAACAGAAAAAGAAAACTTACACTCCATTGGGAGAGTCTTACACTAGTCTGTTCCACAGGCTGAGACAGTTAGACATGCTGAGACCAATACAATCCAAACTACCCAATCCTCCACCAAAGAATCTGGATTACACCATTAGCTGTGAATATTGCTCCGGTGCACCAGGCCATGATACGGAGAAATGTTGGCATTTGAAAAATGCAATACAAGAGCTGATTGATACTAATAAAATCGAGGTTCAAACCCCCGAAGCTCCAAATATCAATAGAAATCCAATGTCAGCCCATCAAGAGGCTAACATGATAGAAATCATACAAGCTGATGGGGAGACAAAGAAGCCGTCACAAACTGTCATGATGATCAAGTCTCATGAAACCAAGCCAGATAAGCAGTTAATGGAGGAGAAGCCGGTGTCTAAGCAGAACAAAAATGGTGATGAACCGTCTATGATAGTCAATGAGGTATCATCAAGCAAAGTTGCCGCAAGACAAGAAAGGCCGAAAGTGATAGTACCAGGGGTTGCTAACAAACCCATTATATTCGTGGAAGGAGCACGTACAGATCGGGTTATTATTGCACCTGTAACCCAGCTACCGATCATCAACAACAAAGCCATCCCATGGAACTATGAACGGGTGACTGTAATGTACAAGGGCAAAGAAATCAAGGAAGAAGTGTGTGAGGTACAAGGCTTGACTCGTTCGGGAAGATGTTTTACTCCCGAAGAGCTGAGAAAAACTAAAAACAATCCAATACCAACAAAGAGAGCTGTGACGGAAGAAGAGGCGGAGGAGTTTTTAAGAAAAATGAAACTCCATGATTATTCTGTTGTGGATCAATTAAAGAAGACCCCCGCTCAAATTTCATTGTTGTCATTACTGATCCATTCAGAGGAACACCGTCTGGCGTTGATGAAAATCCTGAATGAAGCTCATGTTCCTGAAAAGATCTCTGTAAATCATTTGGGCAAAATAGCCAACAGAATCTTTGAGACAAACAGAATTACATTTGCTGATGATGAATTACCTGTGGAAGGTACCGAGCACAACAGAGCTCTTTACCTCACCGTGAAATGTGAAAACTCCGTAGTAACCCGGGTATTGGTTGACAATGGGTCAAGTGCAAACATATGCCCTCTCTCCACTTTAAACAAATTAAAAATTAAAGAGGAAAGGATCCAGAAGAATAGTATCTGCGTACGGGGGTTTGACGGTAGAAGCAGAGATTCATTTGGCGACATAGTGTTGGAACTAACAATAGGGCCAGTTGAATTCACAATGGAATTCCAAGTGTTGGACATAACTGTTTCTTACAACTTGTTGTTGGGTCGACCATGGATCCATGCTGCTAAAGCAGTCCCGCCAACACTACATCAGGCTGTCAAGTTTGAATGGGATCATCAAGAAATAGTCGTGCATGGAGAAAAAAGTTTAAATGCTCACAACAGTACCATTGTACCGGTCGAGGGAACAGAAATTGATCAAGGACCATGGGTATACCAAGTGTCCGACACGATGTCGGTAGAGAAAATTCCAGAAGGGAAATACCTTTCGAATCCAAAGATATCCTCTGCATCAGTCATGGTAGCTTATGAAATGCTGAAGAATGGCTTTATACCCGGCAAAGGTCTGGGCTTATCTTTGCAAGGAATTGTACAACCAGTATCTCTCCCCGAGAACCGGGGAACATTCGGTTTAGGGTTCATACCTAGCGCCAATGACGTGATAAGGGCCAGGAAGTTGAAACACCAAGCATGGGTTCTTACAAAACCAGTACCACATCTGTCAAAGTCTTTTGTCAAGACCGGTGCTAAAAATCGCCCGATAACGACAATTCCTAAATCCCGGGTCAATCCTGATGAGGAATTAATTGAAAGGTTCGAGAAATTGTTTAGTGATGTGAATATGCTGGAAGGCGGAGAAGGGTGTAGCAACGCATAAATTCAATTCGTTGGACCAGAGACAAAGCTCAATAATTGGAAAGCCATTCCTCTCCCAATTCGAAAGGAGTCTTGGTAGTTTATTTTGATTTTCTTTCAGTTTGTTTGGGTTATTTCAAGGTTGTAATCCCAAAGCTTATCTTACAGTTTGTTTGAAGCGTGCAAACCTTGTTATCTTTCATCATCCAATAAAAAGCAGTTTCCTTTTTATTATCATTCCTAATAGTTTTCTTTTCTTTTTTCTTCTTTCCTGTACAGTTCCTTTTACGCTGGCTCTAGTGATATGGCATGCATGAGGAATCCTCAGCCCAGTCTTAAAAATCAATCTGGTTCCGAAACATTAATTCAAGAAATATATTGTGATTATGAATCAGAGTATGATGAAGATGAGGTTTTTGAAGAGATTAGTAAAGAGTTAATTCACTTTGAGGAAAAAATCAAACCTAACTTAAGTGATACCAAGGACATCAATATAGGGGACACGAGTAATATCCGAGAAACTAAAATAAGTGTCCATCTGGAACCAAAGATCCGAGAGGAGTTAATTAAAGCACTCATAGAATTCAGAGATGTTTTTGCATGGTCGTATGACGACATGCCAGGCCTGAGCACTGATTTAGTGGTCCACAAATTGCCCACCGATCCAACGGTGCCTCCTGTCAAGCAGAGGCTGAGAAAATTCAAGCCTGATATGAGTGTAAGAATTAAGGAAGAAATCACCAAACAATTGGAAGCAAAGGTCATTCGAGTCACTCGATATCCTGTTTGGTTAGCTAATATCGTTCCTGTACCAAAGAAAGACGGCAAAATTAGAGTATGCATCGACTATCGCAATCTCAACAAAGCAACTCCAAAGGATAATTTCCCATTACCCAATATCCATATTTTGATCGACAATTGTGCCAAGCATGATATAGGGTCTTTCGTGGATTTTTATGCCGGATATCATCAAATTCTAATGGATGAAGAAGATGCAGAAAAGACGGCATTCATCACACCATGGGGAACTTATTGCTACCGGGTAATGCCATTCGGTTTAAAGAACGCCGGAGCAACCTATATGAGAGCAATGACCACAATGTTTCATGATATGATACACAAGGAGATTGAGGTATACGTGGACGATGTGATCATAAAATCAAAGCATCAGGCCAACCACGTTGGGGATTTAAGGAAGTTCTTCTTAAGACTTCGCAGGTACAACCTCAAGCTTAACCCTGCAAAGTGCGCATTTGGAGTTCCATCCGGAAAGTTGCTGGGATTCATAGTCAGTCGACGAGGCATCAAGCTAGACCCATCAAAGATTAAAGCTATCCAAGAACTGCCACCTCCAAGAAACAAAACTGAAGTAATGAGTTTGTTGGGGAGGTTAAATTATATCAGCAGGTTTATTGCTCAGCTCACAACAACCTGTGAGCCAATTTTCAAATTGTTGAAAAAGGATGTTGCGGTCAAATGGACCGATGAGTGTCAAGAAGCGTTCGATAAGATAAAAGGGTACTTGTCGAAACCACCCGTGTTAGTCCCGCCAGAGCCAGGAAGACCTTTGATTCTTTACTTAACGGTTTTGGAAAATTCATTTGGTTGTGTATTGGTGCAACATGACCTCACGGGCAGAAAAGAACAGGCCATCTACTACCTTAGCAAGAAGTTCACAGCTTATGAGGTTAAGTATACTCATCTGGAAAAGACATGTTGCGCCCTAACATGGGTAGCTCAAAAATTGAAACACTATTTGTCATCCTACACTACTTATCTCATTTCTCGGTTGGATCCATTGAAATACATTTTTCAAAAGCCTATGCCAACGGGGAGACTTGCAAAGTGGCAGATATTGCTCACAGAATTTGACATCATCTATGTTACTAGAACTGCAATGAAGGCTCAAGCACTGGCCGATCATTTAGCCGAAAACCCGGTCGATGAGGAATATGAGCCATTGAAGACTTATTTTCCTGATGAAGAAACAATGCATATCGACGAGATGAAGCAAATTGAAAAGCCTGGCTGGAAACTTTTCTTTGATGGAGCCGCTAACATGAAAGGAATCGGAATAGGAGTTGTAATCATTTCTGAAACAGGGCATCACTATCCTGTTACGGCTCAATTGCAATTTTATTGTACCAATAATATGGCTGAATATGAAGCTTGCATTTTGGGGTTAAGGCTAGCCGCAGACATGGGTATCCAAGAAATCTTAGTCATGGGAGATTCGGATCTTTTGGTACATCAAATTCAAGGAGAATGGGAAACCCGAGACTTGAAGCTCATCCCATACCGACAATGTCTACATGATCTTTGTCAGCGATTTCAATCAGTGGAATTCCAACATATTCCAAGAATTCATAATGAGGTTGCCGATGCATTGGCTACCCTAGCATCAATGTTACACCATCCGGACAAAGCTTATGTAGATCCAATACATATTCAAGTCCACAATCAGCACGCTTATTGCAATATGGTTGAGGAAGAATTTGATGGAGAACCATGGTTCCATGACATCAAGGAATATATCAGGATGGGTATATATCCCGCACAAGCCACAGGAGATCAAAAGAGAACCATAAGGCGACTGGCAAATGGATTCTTCTTAAGCGGAGGAGTTTTGTATAAAAGAACACCAGATCTTGGATTATTAAGATGCATAGATGCCAGACAAGCTACAACTGTCATGTCTGAAGTACATTCAGGAATTTGCGGACCCCACATGAGTGGATATGTGTTGGCAAAGAAGATCCTCCGAGCTGGTTACTATTGGCTTACCATGGAGAGAGATTGTATCAGTTTTGTACGCAAGTGTCATCAATGCCAAATACACGGAGATTTGATTCATTCTCCACCATCCGAGTTGCACACAATGTCGGCACCGTGGCCTTTCGTTGCCTGGGGCATGGATGTGATTGGACCAATTGAGCCGGCAACATCCAATGGACACAGGTTCATTCTGGTAGCTATTGATTATTTTACCAAATGGGTTGAGGCCAAGACATTCAAATCAGTGACCAAGAAAGTTGTGGTCGATTTTGTCCACTCAAATATCATATGTCGATTCAGAATCCCGAAGGTGATCATCACAGATAACGGTGCTAATCTTAACAGCAACTTAATGAAGGAAGTATGTCAACAGTTTAAGATTACACATCGTAACTCTACCCCATATCGACCCAAGGCGAATGGAGCAGTAGAAGCAGCCAACAAAAACATAAAGAAGATACTTCGGAAAATGGTAGAAGGTTCAAAACAATGGCATGAAAAATTACCATTTGCATTATTGGGATACCGCACTACTGTTCGCACTTCAGTAGGAGCAACTCCTTATTTATTGGTATATGGCACTGAAGCAGTAATTCCTGCAGAAGTTGAGATTCCTTCCCTTCGGATCATCGCCGAAGCAAAGATTGATGATGTTGAATGGGTCAAAACCCGTCTGGAACAGTTAAACTTGATTGATGAAAAACGATTGACCGCAGTATGCCATGGTCAATTATATCAAAGAAGAATAGAAAGAGCATACAACAAAAAGGTGCGTCCTCGGAAGTTTGAAGTAGGTCAGCATGTGCTGAAACGTATTCTTCCACATCAGGTTGAAGCAAAAGGCAAATTTGCCCCGAATTGGCAAGGACCATTCATTGTGACCAGAGTATTATCGAATGGTGCACTATGTTTAACAGATATTGAAGGCAAATGCATAGACATGGCGATCAATTCTGACGCGGTAAAGAGATATTATGCATAAAATTCTTGAATGTTTGTATTTAGCATTATTTCGAAGATTGGAATGACAAAGGCAATTTATTCTGCTATCCAAACACTATACCCTTTGTTTCCCCCCTTTGAGCCATACTTGTTTCTTTCCTACCCCCTCTTGGAAGCAATAAAAAAAAATCACTATCATTTGGTTTAGTGAACTACGTTTGACCTGATTCCTCAAAAGAAGGATACGTAGGCGTCTCACGGCTCGGTCATAGGGTGCACAACATACACAATGTGCACGAAAAGGAAACATTAAGAGACCCCAATCAAAAACTGGGGCAGGAATCGTATCGGAAATAAGAAAAGATTCCAAGAGTTGTAAACCCATACCAAAGCTATTTAGCTTTTAATACCTTTTCCATTTCTAACCCCGTACCAAAAAGACCTTTTGATCAATCTTAGAATAATGCTGAGGCAAGCAAATGAATTGGTTCATAACACTCTGGTACAAACAAGAAAAGAAAGTAAAAATGAGAGAGTCTTACAGGTGAAAACCCACACGGGCACCATAAGGCGATGGAAGTTGAGAGAAAAGTAAAATGAGAGAGTCTTATTGGTGAAAACCTTCGCAGGCGCCATAAGGCGAAAAGGAAGTGAAGAAGTGAAAAATGAGGAAAATTTATCGAGAAAAACTCCTTGAGACAATTGAAAGGAGATTGATTAAAAGACTGGGTTGATTAATCCGAAATGCATACCCTGATCATTGGTGCCAGTAATTCCAATCAGATAAGTCCTTTATTCCTTTTCCAACAGTCATCCAAAAAATTGGATTTTTCTTTTCATTCTATAATTGTCGAAATCAGCGTATTTCGTTACTAATAATCTTACTTTCTCCAAACTTTGAGATAAGTTTTATTCCAAACAAATAAGAAGGAGTGTCAAGGTACACTACCAAGATTCAAGGTTACAAAACACAGCCACGAAAGGTGGGAGATAAAATATGGGTGTAAGAAAGGTGAAATCAAAAGTGGATCAGCAAAGTCAGAAGAAGCATATGATTACAGTTGAAAGGTTTTGAAGGAAAACATACAGAGGGGAATCCTATAGTCAAGGATCAATTACAAAGACAAAACAGTCTTTTCAACCATTCCAAGGCAATAAAGAGAGACGAAGAGAAGCATCACCATCTGCAAGAATACCACAACCAACCACCCTGCTTTAAACTAACGAAGTTTTCTTTGATTTAAAACAGGGGCAAATACAATATTTGTGTCAGGAAATACTTGGTAAAGAATTAAAGAAGTCAGGCGTCCACCTGGAGAATGAGGATGAAGAAAAGAAGAAGTCAGGCGTCCACCTGGAGAATGAGGATGAGAATTGAAGAAGTCAGGCGTCCACCTGGAGAATGAGGATGAGAAAATAAGAAGTCAGGCATCCACCTGGAGAATGAGGATGAGAAAATTAAAGAAGTCAGGCGTCCACCTGGAGAATGAGGATGAAAATTGAAGAAGTCAGGCGTCCACTTGGAAAATGAGGATGAGAATTGAAGAAGTCAGGCGTCCACCTGGAGAATGAGGATGAGAAAAGAAGAAGTCAGGCGTCCACCTGGAGAATGAGGATGAGAAAATTAAAGAAGTCAGGCGTCCACCTGGAGAATGAGGATGAGAATTGAAGAAGTCAGGCGTCCACCTGGAGAATGAGGATGAAAATTAAAGAAGTCAGGCATCCACCTGGATAATGAGGATGAGAAAAAGAAGAAGTCAGGCGTCCAGCTGGAGAATGAGGATGAGAAAAAGAAGAAGTCAGGCGTCCACCTGGAGAATGAGGATGAGAAAAAGAAAAAGTCAGGCGTCCACCTGGAGAATGAGGATGAGAAAAAGAAGAAGTCAGGCGTCCACCTGGAGAATGAGGATGAGAAAAAGAAGTCAGGCGTCCACCTGGAGAATGAGGATGAAGTTAAGAAGAAGTCAGGCGTCCACCTGGAGAATGAGGATGAGAAAAGAAGAAGTCAGGCGTCCACCTAGAGAATGAGGATGAGAAAAAGAAGAAGTCAAGCGTCCACCTGGAGAATGAGGATGAGAAAAGAAGAAGTCAGGCGTCCACCTAGAGAATGAGGATGAGAAAAAGAAGAAGTCAGGCGTCCACCTGGAGAATGAGGATGAGAAAAAGAAGTCAGGCGTCCACCTGGAGAATGAGGATGAAGTTAAGAAGAAGTCAGGCGTCCACCTGGAGAATGAGGATGAGAAAATTGAAGAAGTCAGGCGTCCACCTGGAGAATGAGGATGAGAAAAAGAAGAAGTCAGGCGTCCACCTGGAGAATGAGGATGAAGATAAAAAAGAAGTCAGGCGTCCACCTGGAGAATGAGGATGAAGTTAAGAAGAAGTCAGGCGTCCACCTGGAGAATGAGGATGAGAAAAAGAAGAAGTCAGGCGTCCACCTGGAGAATGAGGATGAGAAAATTGAAGAAGTCAGGCGTCCACCTGGAGAATGAGGATGAGAAAAAGAAGAAGTCAGGCATCTACCTGGAGAATGAGGATGATAAAAAGAAGTCAGGCGTCCACCTGGAGAATGAGGATGAGAATTGAAGAAGTCAGGCGTCCACCTGGAGAATGAGGACGAAGAAAGAAAAGAAGCAGTTAAGGCACCCACCTGAGGAACGAGGGAATGCAATTGAAGTGTTGAAACCAAAAGAGAAAGGAGCACACTTAGAATCAATAAAGCAGAGGAGTCCAACAGAATCCCCAGCAAGAAACAACAAGAGTTCCAAAAGGAATACGGAATAAGCCAAATGCCCAAGAGTCACCAAGATATCAAGACAACAAGAAACGCAAGGGCATGATCTAGATAAGATTTTTATAATTCATGTACCATAGTCTAGTTTAATTTTTGTATTTCCTTTAAAGTAAGGTGTAATAAGGAGGTCAGCAAGCAGTAAAAACAGCACGAAGCAGCAGTAACATCACAGTCCCACGGTAGTCCCAGCTACCCAAAATTCCCGAACTACATTGACCTGATTCCTTTATAGCCAAGGATATGTAGGAAACCTTTGAAGCAGAGGTTCGGTCAAATCTTTCTAAAAATGCTTCCCACGGAGTATTCGAACGGGCAAAAATCGCTCGTATCCGCTCACTTTATCTTTGCACGAAAACTCTTCGAGTTTCCGCACAAAGAGGGGCAGCTGTGAGCACGTGATTTTTGCCTTAACGAAAACTACTCCAAAATAAATCAAAAAATAAAATAAATTTCTTTTACTGTGTAATTTTTGAATTTGCGTGTGCGTGGTGTTAAATACTTGTGTTATGTCCGTAAATGTTTACTTTGTCATAATAAAATGAAAAATAAAATAAAATACATATTGCATGCATATAGGATTTAATTATGCATTTAAGAATTAATTAAAAAAATAAAATTACAAAAATACGCGTTTGTTCTAATTTTAATGTTTCACTATGTGATTAATATTTTTGTCTATGTGTTAAATTGTTAAAGGTTGATTAATATTTTGAAGGAGTAATTTTTTGTTTTTTATAATTTTAATTAGGATTTTAATAATTGAAGAATTAAATTGGAAATTAAAAAGAGTGGAATTAAATGGGCAAAAATGGATCTGGGCCAAAATTTCTAAACAAAATCAGGCCCAACCAAATTAATCTCCTTCACAGCCCAATCCCAACAACCCCATGTCCGGTCCAATTCAAACAAATCAAAATGACGACGTTTCATCACCCTTCATCAAGGGCCGTTGGATTCAATCCATCCAACGGCTGAGATCTCATCACCCTAACCCGTGATCCTTACCCGACCCAGTGACCCGACTCAGTCCGACCCCAACGTTAAACCAAACGACGTCGTTTGGATTAGTGGATTGATCCTGGCCATTCATCTTACTTGATCGGACGGACGATATCAATCCACCCCACCCCTATATAAATCCCAAGCCCTTACCCCGGCCCCTAACTGAACACCCCCCCCCTCCTACACTGTTCATCATCGTCCCCCAAACCCCCACTCCTAACCCTAGCCGCCCTAGGATTCCACCGCCTGAAACCCGACGGCATCAACGCCGCCGGTCACCAAAATAATACCCTAGAACCCCCTGAACCTCCTCTATCCAAATATGTTATCCGTTGGGTTCGAATCTTCCTGAAGGTTCTCGAATCTTCATTTGAAGATTCGAGCCGAGTTTAGATCTAAACGAAACAACCCCTAGTTAACACCATAGTACCCCCTAGCATGCCTTGTTATGGATCTGGAGTTAGTTTGGCTCGAATCAGTTCTGAACTTCTCGAATCTTCTTTTGAAGATTCGGACCAAATAAGAACAAACTCAGATCCGTTTCAAACTAACACCAAATGACCCCTAGGCTACCCTCACCCTTGTATCATGTTTGGTTCCCTTCGAATCTGCCCGGAAATGATCGGATTTAAGATCCAAGAACCTGAAACCCTAAAAATACCAAACTTTTGGATTCCGTTCATATTAAATGAAGATTGAGGTTTAATCGACCTTAGTCAAAGTATTTTCAGTGGAAAATACTTCGACTAAGGTCTGTTTGATTTCAAACAAAAATCCGAAATCCAAGTTGAGTTCGAGTCGGAATAAAATTGAAGATTCAAAGGTATTTTTTCTATTTATTTTGTGTATTATACATGTATTTTTGTGTTTGTTTTAGTCTGTGTAATTTTCCCATCTTTTATTATCATACTGTCTCCTACCCGTCTGCTTGATTTTAAATGTGAATTGTTTCTGTTGATTGTGCTTAGTTACAATGTGTGTAATCGACTCGATTAAGTTCGTCGATTAGTTATATTATGAATTCTCATTCATGACCACTGTAAGCACGTGATTTTTGACCCTCCCCGAGAATTTTCACATTTTTAGCATGAACATGTGAAATTGGGTCTAGTATAGCTATTTTAACTATTTTTACTTCATTTCGTTGCAAAAAGAAAATTTCAAAATATATATATATATATATATATATATATATATATATATATATATATATATATATATATATATATATATATATATATATATATATTAGTTTATGTATCTCTCATAAACTTGAAAAATACAAAAATTGTATTTTATTTTGATACTTTATATAAATTCGAAAATTACAAAAAAAAATATAGCTCTATTAATGTTTGCAGTCATTATAATTTTGAAAAATACAAAAAAATTACTTCACAAAAAAAACGAAAATTACAAAAATAGTTTTATTAATATTCTATAGTCATTTTAATTTCGAAAAAATACAAAAATATTACTTTATATTTTATCTTTATATAAAAAAACGAAAATTACCAAAAATAGTTTTATTAATATTTTGTAGTTATTTTAAATCTTGAAAAATATTAAGAAAATAATATAGTTTGTTTTAAATAATTAGTCTTGTTTTAGTAGCTATTTTGCTTACATAGGACTAGTTAAGCAACGTGTTCCTATTTCTCGGGTCCGGGCAAAAGAATAATATTCGGGTTCAAACTACCCGGTTTTAGGCCTAATTTTCGGACCTAGCCCAAAATAAACCGTGTCCAGGACACGTGGGGAACCCCACCACGCGTGGGGGACATATTCCTTGAACCCCACCACGCGTGGGCTCATTTTTCTGGGCAAACCCATGCTAAATACACGGATGAAACATTTGGGAAAGGGGGACTTTTGAAAAATCGGGGGAAACGAACAGGGATTTAAAAATTTTGGAGGAGGATTACTGTTCACCTTCCTCCTCCTTTGAAAAACCTAATAAAACCCTATTGTCCAAAAACTGAGGGAAAACAGCCCAACTCCTCATCGCCTTCCACCATCGTCAACCAAACAGGCCCGTCGACCCTACCGTCGACCACTTGCCCCGATGCCATAACCACCAACGTTCGACGAAAACCCACCAGCTCCTCCCGTCGTCAACCCGTCACTGCCGTCGTCGTCACTACCCAGCGACCATAACCACCACCCCCCACGTCCAAACACCTACTGAGACCAGCCTTTCCACCGTCCGAACCCCAGCAGCACCCATCGACCACCCGTCAAGCAGCAGCCATCGCTGCTGCGTCGTCCAACCACCCCCCGTCGTCAACTGCCCAAACGACCTCTCCAACTGCAGCTTCACGTACACAGGCGTCGCCTGCGTTTGCTGCGTCGCATCACCCAAACAACCCACAGCCCGTCAAGGTCGTCGAAAGAGAGAAGGTTGCCTTTGCGAGCTCCGCCATCGTCGACCACTGACCACCAAGCTTCCAACGCATCTCCATCAATAAGCCTTCAGCTCGCAGCACTACCAAGCTCCAAACCCTCCCGTAAAACCACCCACGAAAAACCAGTGAAACCACCAGCCCCATCGCCTTCTTCCTCGCCACAAAACCCTAGCAAAAACCTAGGAGCCCTCCCCGTCAAACACTGCCCGTTGACCCCACAGTCGTCGACCAAACAGTCCGTCAGTGAGGTCGAGTTGAAGTCGAGTTCCAGTCCAAAGCCTAAAAGCTGAGTCGAGGTCCGGTCCGTCGAATTTGTTCCGGGGTTTTCGTTGTTGTGCCTTGTTCAGTGAAGTCCGGTTCGAGTTCCGTAGGAAGCACTGTTTGTCGTTCTAGGATTGTCGAGGTTCGAAGGTTGGTGTTCTTCGTCCTTTGTCTCATTTCATTCATTTTGCATATTATGGTTCAAGGCAATAAATGAGAATATTCGTTATATATGAATGTCAACAATGCAATTTTTGTTGTTATGTTAAAAATGTTTATTTTATGTTTAGTTACTGCATGCTTAAAGTAAATGGGAGCATATGAACGAAGTTATTCTATTTTTTCATTTTTACCCTGGATATTTTTACCTGTTAGAATCGTTGTTTTTTTTTGTTTAACCTCGGATGATTTCATTGGTAGAAAATCGCAGTTGCTTTAAGTTTGCCCTCAAATAAATAAATAAAAAAAACGAGACTAGCTTCGCCAAATAAAAATGTATGGATTGCGAAGCCCTCACAAAATATATGTCTTAAATACTTAGATTCCGGGACGGGCCGTTTAGCAAATTTCACGGCCCTACCCCAAAATAATAATGCGCTAGTTGCTGTAGGCGCGCCTTTAATAATGTTATCTCCCTAAACTCGGGTGCACATTTATGTGACCCAAATCCAAATCTCAACGAAATCGAAATGTGTCTCTAATCACGGGTACATTGACTGTGACGTGGTATGAGATGCATTTCCATGACGTTGCAAATTCCTTTTAAAAAATAAGAATGAGATGAGCCTCGCCGAATAAAAACACAAATTGCGGGGCCCTCAGTAAATACTTGTTTAAAATTACTTAGAATTCAGGAGGTTCGTGTAGCGAATTTCACGACCTCCGCGAAATAATAACGCGATAGTCTCTTTAGGCGTGTGTTTAATAATTTACTTTCTTAAGATCGGGTGTGCATTTCATGCGACCCAAATCCAAATCTCAAAAAAACAAATAAAATGCGTTCCGGATTGTGGGTGCATTTCATGTGACGCAGTCCAAAGACATGTTTTAAGCGATGTTCACATTCTTGTAAAAACAATAATAATGAAGCGGTTAAAAGTTAAAATTTGCACATAAGTTCATACTTGTATAAAATCAGATAATCAAGCTGAATATAACAGTTGAGCGACCGTGCTAGAACCACGGAACTCGGGAATGCCTAACACCTTCTCCCGGGTTAACAGAATTCCTTATCCGAATTTCTGGTACGCAAACTGTAATATGGAGTCATTAATTTCCTCGATTCGGGATTAAAATTGGTGACTTGGGACACCCTAAATCTCCCAAGTGGCGACTCTGAAATAAATAAACCAATCCCGTTTCGATTGTCCTTTAATTGGAAAAAACTCCCCTCGCGCCCCTCGGGTGCGGAAAAAGGAGGTGTGACAGCTCTGGCGACTCTGCTGGGGATTTAGACCCAGAACCACTAGTTCAGGGTTAAGAATTCGAGCTTAGAATAATTGTTATTATTTGGCTTTATCTGATTTTTTACATGTTTTGAGCCTAATGTGCTAAATGTTGCTTTTACCGCTTTGATATTATGTGAACTGTATATAAACTGTGCCGAAACCCATATCCTTTCTGAGTCTTCTAAATCATGAAGAAGGGTGTACTTCGTACGACTTCTTTTCTGTATAGTGTCAAATCCCAATTTAGAACGAGGTTCGGACAAGTTGCTAAGCCGGTGAAGCTTCTGTATTCCCGGTACGCTGCCCCCCCTCGGCTCGAGCTGTCCGCTCGGGTAAGCCAGGTCTAGAACAAACACCCAGGTCTGAACCTAGTATGACAAAGCCACATGTCGGATCCCTAGTAGGAACGTTTATTTGCATCATGTGCATTTGACTTAGGGGACTCAACACAGGGGTTGGGTTCGTCTAGGACAAGCAACCTGAAAATAATAGACCAGCTTTGGCATCCTATGTGCTACATGTTGTATTTAGTCAAGGGCGAATGGGTCATTTGGTCATTTCCAGCATTGTGTTATTTTAATCAAAGCATGAGGAACATTTGTGGAATCCAAGGAGCCTTGGAATTCCCTATGTCCCCCAAACTTCATTTTTGGGAAAAGCACATGGGGAACATTTGTGGAATCCAAGAAGTCTTGGAATTCCCATATGTCCCCCACGCTTCATATGTTGGGAAAAGCGCATGGGGAGCATTTGCGGAATCCAAGAAGTCTTGGAAATCATTATGTTTCCCATGCCACATTTTGAAAATAACAATAAATATAAAAAAAATACATATAAAACAAGGCATGAAAATTCAAAAGATTTTGTATGTTGTCATCATTTTCCACAAATTAGAAAATCGTGAAAAGATGAGGAAATGGCAGTGTAGAGATATAACTACTTATTTTTAGAAAGAAAAAAAAAATGTCCAAGTAGTGTCGAAACTCTGCCAAAAATTTGAGAATATAAAATAAAAAATATATGTCTTATTAGTTTGTTTTATTTAAAAAAAAAAGCATTAATAGAAAAGAAAATTGTTTGTCTTGCCATAAAAATGAAAAAATAGTCTTGTTTTTAAAATATGTGTTATTTATTTGTTTATGAAAATGACAAAATTAAAATAATCCAAAAATATTTTCTCCATTATTGACTTCTTTAGGAAGTCTTTCTAATTGTTTTCAAAAAAAAATAATATAATATAACAAAAAAAACAAATCCGAAAATATTTTGATTCTTTTTTCAAAATTGAAAAGAAAATTCAAAATTCAAAAAAAAAACATTTTGAGAAGCATTTCTTTTATTAAAAGCAAAATTCCGAAAAATATTTTCTTCTTCTTCTCTAGAATAAAGAAAAAAAGAGCAAATGAAAATTCAAAAAATATATCTTAGAAGTGTTTCTTTTAAAAAGAAAATCAATCAAAAAAATGTTTCCTTTCTTCTTCTAAAGTAGTTCTTTTGCCCGAACTACGCGGGTTTGATTCTCACCGGATGTGAGATACGTAGGCAACCCTCATCGGGTCCAACCCCACCTTTTGCTAAAAAAGCCAAAAACAAACAAATAATGAAAAACATGTCGAATTTTAAAAGAGTCGTAAATAAGTCAGGTGATGTTGTTTTGTCATAAATAGCCGAATGTTCCCGAAAGGGACGCCGAAAGGCTGACTTTGCGTAAACAGCCACCTTTTTGGGTCATTTTTTTTAAAGATTTGGTCCAGTTGACCCACACAGCCTTAAAAATCTTCGTCCCCGGGACGTTGAAAGGCCGTGCTTGCAATATTGAGTTTTCTAATTTGAAAAACGACAAAAGAGTCATAAATAAGTCAGGTGATGCTGTTTTGTCATAAATAGCCGAATGTTCCCGAAAGGGACGCCGGAAGGCTGACTTTGCATAAATAGCCACCTTCGGGTCAAGTTTAGGATTTTTTGTCTAGTTGACCCACACAGCCTTATAAATCTTCGTCCCCGAGGCGCTGAAGGGTCGTGTTTGCAATACCAGGTTTTTATTATAAGTTGAAAAGAAAAACAAAAACAAAAAAAAAACAACTAGTCAACGGTCAGGTGAATACCGTTCAAATTTTGTCATAATAAGCCGAGCCAGCTTCGGCCGCATCTTAAACCGTTCTTGCCGAAATAGCCTTAGAGTATCTTTCAGTTGTCGAAAGGCTATTTTCATAAAAGAACGGACAAGTTTGTAAAGTGTCATAAATAATCCTCCCCGGCTTCAAAATTCATGTGAAATTTGGAAGGGCCACATTTGTAAAAAATAACCATTTGGTTGCATTTGTCGAACAGAGAAAGGGAGCTGGAATTTTGTTTTTGAGTCTACCAATCTTTTGATTAGAACATGCGGGTTGTTTGATTTTCAAGTTTGCAGGTCATCTTTAAATCCTTGAAACCCAGTTTGTTTCAATATGAAAATTGAAAAAATGTTCATTATTGTTTATCTTTTATTGGCACGAACTACGCAAGGTCTGATTCATGCGGGGTCATGATACGTAGGCAATCTCCATAAGATTCGACTATATATATAAAAAAAGAATAAATAAATAAAGGAAAGTGTGGAAATTTTCAGAGGGGCACAATTGTCTGACTGCTTAGGCGCATTGTATCTCTGATATATGATTGTATGTCAAATGCCCTAACAATAACGTTGATGGCTTCCCTTTGCTGTGTTCATATATAGAAAAGTGGTTGGTTGTGGTAACTCCTCCTTGCAAAGCAAAATCAAAGGACAATGACTCAGAACCGCAGAACCGAGTGGGTCGGTGCTGAGGACCGACAACAATTGATCGAACGGAACAGCGGGTAGGTAGAAGAAGTGAGACTGCTGAGACAGCATGTGGCAGACATGTATCAGGCATGGATAACGGGAAAAGCACCACCCCCTCCACCGCCAAGTCTCTTGAGCTCGGTCATTTCCCAAGCACCCAACACCATAATGGAAGATCCCCCATACTCTCCATCCCAACCCACTTATGGCAGCTTTCCCAGCTACCCGAGTAGCTCCATCACTCCTCAATGCTTCTCCGCTCCCCAACACCACTTCTTTCCCCGCCATACTTCACTTTCCAAGCACCCGGCTCCACAAAATGCCTACCCACCTACACAAGCCTACCAAAAGCCACCTGGATCAGGTTTCCGGCCCTGTCAACATGCAAGAATGAAGAGGTTGCTGAAACGAGGAAAGGCTCTCACCCCCATCGGGGTATCTTATGCCAGTCTGTTTGAAAGGCTAAGGCATGCTGGTTCGATTGAGCCACTCCCCGCATGTACTATAAATCCGCTTGCAAGGAGCTTTGATCCGGCAGCACGATGCGCCTACCACTCCAATGTCGTAGGGCACAACATTGAGAGCTGTCATAGTTGGAGAAAGGAAGTAGAGAAAATGATCCGAGAAGGGCGGGTTGCGATTAATAACAGTGACATGGAGCACTCGAACCTCCTCGAGAACTTGCCTACGGAGGTTGATGAGGTGGAAGCTGGTAATATTGATGCAAAGCTCAGTGGCTAAAATGCCAATTTTGATAAAGTGGGAGGACGTTTTGTTCCTTGGTCAGCAAGAGAGAAGCTTGTGGTGGCTCATTTTGTTGTCATTTCTGTTGTTCGGATTATTAGGGTTAGGAGTCGGATGATGTCTTGTCCAGTTTGTTTTTAGGATTTTGTTCTGGATTGTTTTGTTTGTTTTGTTATTTAAATCATTTCACCGGTAGTCTAATACAAAGTCCGGTCTTTTATTATTTCCAGTCATCTTTTTGTTTAGTCCTTTTACCATTTTTTGTTCGATGCCGATTCTAGGGACATAACATGCGCACCCAGTTTGGGCCTAATCTTAAAAGTTAATCCAAACCCTGGAGAGGTGATCAGAATAGTTAAAGAAAAATAAGAACGGTTGAGATCATACAGAGCTCGAGTTATGTGGAACTGGGGCAAGTTAAACGCAAAGAAATCCATTAAAGAAAGATTCGCCTAAATTGGCATGAGGGTCGTTCATAATAATGAGAATGAGAGTGGCGCCCAACGGTGTTTTAGAAGTGACAAATGAACAAACAGAGGTTAAATATAATTGTCAAGTCCGGCACCATCGGAAAAGACTATAAATCTATTGTTTAATTGTGTTGTTTGCACTTGGCATGTGTTGAAGACTGGAATGACGAAGGCATTTTGTTCTGCTACCCAAACACTTTATCCTTCGTTAGCCCTTTGAGCCTTATTTATTTTCTTTCATACCCCTCGTTCGGAATTAGTAGCAGCGAATAAAATACGCAAGCATGGCAGATAAGAGAAAATAAAGAAAAGAAAACAACAAAATGGAAAAAGAAGAATAAAAGAAAAAGAAAAAAAACGACAAAAAGAAAGGAGAAATGAGAAAGGAAAAGAAGAAAGAAAAGAAAAGTGATAACAAAAAAAAAAGTCAAATGGAAAAGAGGAATTGGGAACTACGTTTGACCTGATTCCTCAAAGAGGATACGTAGGCGCTTCACGGCTCGGTCATAGTTTTGAAAAATAAAATAAAAATCAATTAAAATATCCCCAAGCAAGAAACTGGGGCAAAAGTTGCGTTTGTTGTAAATAAGTCTAATTCCGAAGGTTGTAATTAATAACCCAAAATTAATGCATTTTTTAGCCTTTTATACCTTTTCTTTCTAGCCTATCCAAAACCCACGTTACGGTCCAAAGAAAGACCTTCTGATCAGTCTTTAAAAAATGCCAAGTCGGACAAATGAAGAGTCTTACCGGCGAACATAACATTCTGTTCCACAGCAGAAAGGACTCTAATCTCCAACAGAAAGAGTCATACCCGGCAACACTCCAAATCCTCCAGCTGGAGAGAGATATAAAACGAGAGAGTCTTATTGGTGAAAATCTTCACAGGCACCATAAGGCGATGAAAGCTGAGAGAAAAGCCAAAAATGAGAGAGACTTGATAGTGAAAACCCTTCGGGCACTGCAAGTCGAATAAGATCAAGAATCAGATGGGGAATCACCAATTGAAGATCTTGAAAGATAATTGATGGCAGAGGATAGGCCACATACGCATGTCATGGCCATTAGAGTCAGTATCTGCGTTTGATAAATTTTTATTTATAGTTTCTTTTGTAAAAGAGTCATCGTTTCCTTTGTCTTTTATTTTGTTTCTGCTATCTTTCTCCTTTCATAAAAAATTTCCCCAATAGAGTCTGTCGGGCCAGAACAAGTATGAAATGACTTCAAATATGCCATCAGCTTTTCAAGATGAGATCTGACTAGTACATCCAAATGGTATAGTCAGCAAGGAACAAGCGCGAAGCCAGTGCCAATAAAGATATCCCCAGCAAAAGGGAATTGACCAAAGGATTGACGAGCGTCAAGAGAGATATCCTTGCCAAAACCAAGGTTATAAACCTCAAAGGCCAAGGCCCATGAACAGAGCAAGGAGAGCAGTGAGCATGATTTGGCGAAATCCATACTAGACTAAAAGGTCGGGAAAATGCCAGTTTCCGAGCTATGCCACAAAAGAAGATGGATATCCCCAGCAGGAAGGGATTATCCCCAGCACATAATATCATCCCCAACAAGTTGTGGAACACAGAGCAAGGAGGGAGAAAGGGAAAACCATCCCAGCAGGAGTATCACAACCAACCACCATGTTTTAAACTAACAATTTTGTTTGATTTGAAACAGGTAAGGGAAATGGCATTGAGGCAGAAACGCATGCCACAAGGAATATTATCAAACTAGGGCAGAAAATTTTCCTTCCATTTAGAAAATTTTCTGGAAGTCAGGTACCCCCAGCTGATAACATTTTACCCCCAACAGGTAAGTAAATAAATCCTCAACAGTGTTATCCCTAGCAGTTGCGAGGGGTCCAACACAAGGTTGGAAAGTCGGTATCCTCAGCGGTTAGACTTCAAAGGAGGAAGCTAATAATAATAATAATAAAAACAAAAAAGGAATTAAAAAAAAAGAATAATAATAAAAATGGGGAAGGTAGAAAAGGAAAATTCATCCCAATCCCCAGCAAGTATTCGAGGTAAGACATTTTCAAGTCTTAAAGATATTTTGGGTTCATCCGCCCTCAAATAGGATCTGTTGGGTTCATCCGCCCTCAAATAGGATCTGTCGGGTTAATCCGCCCTCAAATAGGATCTGTTGGGTTCATCCGCCCTCAAATAGGATTTGTTGGGTTCATCCACCCTTAAATAGGATATGTTGGGTTCATCCGCCCTCAAATAGGATCTGTTGGGTTCATCCGCCCTCAAATAGGATCTGTTGGGTTCATCCGCCCTCAAATAGGATATGTCGGGTTAATCCGCCCTCAAATAGGATCTGTTGGGTTCATCCGCCCTCAAATAGGATATGTTGGGTTCATCCGCCCTCAAATAGGATATGTTGGGTTCATCCGCCCTCAAATAGGATATGTCGGGTTCATCCGCCCTCAAATAGGATCTGTTGGGTTCATCCGCCCTCAAATAGGATATGTCGGGTTAATCCGCCCTCAAATAGGATCTGTTGGGTTCATCCGCCCTCAAATAGGATATGTCGGGTTCATCCGCCCTCAAATAGGATCTGTTGGGTTCATCCGCCCTCAAATAGGATATGTCGGGTTAATCCGCCCTCAAATAGGATATGTTGGGTTCATCCGCCCTCAAATAGGATATGTTGGGTTCATCCGCCCTAAAATAGGATATGTCGGGTTCATCCGCCCTCAAATAGGATATGTCGGGTTCATCCGCCCTCAAATAGGATCTGTTGGGTTCATCCGCCCTCAAATAGGATATGTCGGGTTCATCCGCCCTCAAATAGGATCTGTTGGGTTCATCCGCCCTCAAATAGGATATGTCGGGTTAATCCGCCCTCAAATAGGATCTGTTGGGTTCATCCGCCCTCAAATAGGATATGTTGGGTTCATCCGCCCTCAAATAGGATATGTTGGGTTCATCCGCCCTCAAATAGGATATGTTGGGTTCATCCGCCCTCAAATAGGATATGTTGGGTTCATCCGCCCTCAAATAGGATATGTTGGGTTCATCCGCCCTCAAATAGGATATGTTGGGTTCATCCGCCCTCAAATAGGATATGTTGGGTTCATCCGCCCTCAAATAGGATATGTTGGTTTCAGTCTTTACTTTTAAGTGTTGAAGTTGGGAGCCCGCCCAGATAACAGAGGCATACATTCAGTCTTTTTATTTCAAGTGTTGAAATTGGGAGCCCGCCCAGATAATAGAGGCATACATTCAGTCTTTACCTTTAAGTGTTGAAGTTGGGAGCCCGCCCAGATAATAGAGGCATACATTCAGTCTTTTATTTTAAGTGTTGAAGTTGGGAGCCCGCCCAGATAATAGAGGCATACATTCAGTCTTTTTATTTTAAGTGTTGAAGTTGGGAGCCCGCCCAGATAACAGAGGCATGCATTCCACGTCTTTACCCATAGGAGATGTATTTCCTCCTAAAGTTTATTTACACCAATAGAAGACGCACTTCCTAGATCCATTGTACCAGTAGGAGACGCACTTCCTAAGTTCAGTTTTACCAGTAGGAGACGCACATCCTAAGTAGTTTCACCAGCAGGAGACGCACTTCCTAAGTAAGTTTCACCAATAGGAGACGCACTTCCTAGATTCATTTCAACCATAGGAGACGCACTTCCTAAAGTTTAGTTTCACCAGTAGGAGACGCACTTCCTAAGTTAATTTCACCAATAGGAGACGCACTTCCTAAGATTATTGTACCAATAGGAGACGCACTTCCTAAGTTCAGTTTCACCATAGGAGACGCACTTCCTAAGAAGTTTCACCAATAGGAGACGCACTTCCTAAGATAAGTTTCACCAGTAGGAGACGCACTTCCTAAGTCAGTTTCACCAATAGGAGATGCACTTCCTAAGCAAGTTTCACCAATAGGAGACGCACTTCCTAAACAAGTTTCACCAATAGGAGACGCACTTCCTAAGCAAATTTCACCGATAGGAGACGCACTTCCTAAGTTTATTTCACCAATAGGAGACGCACTTCCTAGGTTCAGTTTCACCAATAGGAGACGCACTTCCTAAGCAAGTTTTACCCAGTAGGAGACGCACTTCCTAAGAACAGTTTTTCCCAATAGGAGACGCACTTCCTAAGCAAGTTTCACCAGTAGGAGACGCACTTCCTAAGATAAGTTTCACCGATAGGAGACGCACTTCCTAAGTTCAGTTTCACCAATAGGAGACGCACTTCCTAAGTTAAGTTTCACCAATAGGAGACGCACTTCCTAAGAATAGTTCACCCCTAGGAGATGCACTTCCTAGTTTGATTCATTTTAAGTTCGACCATAGGAGACACAATTCCTAGTCCAGTTTTTTGAAGTTTACCCGTAGGAGACGCACTTCCTAATCGATATTTTATTCATAGGAGACGCACTTCCTAGTTCTAGTCACTGAAGTTTTCACCCTTAGGAGACGCACTTCCTAGTTTAGCTCATTCCGATTCAACCATAGAAGACACACTTTCTAGTTTGAGTCATTGAGGTTTTTATTTTAGCAGACACATTTGCTAGCAAGAGTTTTGGTTTTACTCTAGGAGATGCACATCCTAGCCTAGTCTTTAGTTTACTCTCATCATTGCATCAGTGGTGTAAGGAGTTACAATTTTGCTAACGACTCACAAATCTTCCCAGTACAAACTGGGTTAGGAAATTTTGTTTGTCTTGTTTGTTTTGATTGTCAGGGACCCGCCTGTAGAACGGAGGTTGTTGCGTGTCGAAGATAGAAGAAGTCAGGAGTCCACCTGTAGAACGGAGAAACATTTTTTCAAGATCAAGCAGTGACCGGAAAGCAGAAGGATTACAACAGAAATCCCCAGCATTCAATCCAAGTTAGAAGCTCGCCCCAAGAATGCGAGTCAACAGTCTGAGAGGGTCAACAAAAGCTAGTCACAAAAACAAGAAGAAAAGAAAAAAGAGAAAAAAAAGAAAAAAGAAAAGAACCCAAATTACGGAAGTGGAGAACAAATGTGGTCTGCTCAAGAACTAGCACCTACAACTAGCAAGTAACAAGGTTCAGATCCAAAGTCTGTATGAAGCACCATTCAATACTCAAGACCAAGTTTCAGAAGACTTAAGAGATAGGAATCCTTGTAACTAGTAGCTGATACGCTTAGTTAGTCTTTTTCAGTTTTCATTTTTGTTGTAATGACAGGACCGCGGACCGGAACCTCAGCGGAGCGGCACCTCGATCGGCTCTTCACCTCGGTAAACTTCACTATCTCTCTCATATCCGAACTACACATGGCCTGATTCCTGTATAACCAAGGATATGTAGGCAGCTCAGATACCAGGGCTCGGTCACATTCCCTCCCTTTCCTTAAGTGTAGTCCGTCCAAGTAATGGTCGGGTCAAAAACACGTCTAGTCGTTCTTTGTCGGAAAACTCTTCGTGTTTCCAGTCAAAGAGGGGCAGCTGTAAGCACGTGATTTTTGACCCTCCCCGAGAATTTTCACATTTTTAGCATGAACATGTGAAATTGGGTCTAGTATAGCTATTTTAACTATTTTTACTTCATTTCGTTGCAAAAAGAAAATTTCAAAATATATATATATATATTTTAGTTTATGTATCTCTCATAAACTTGAAAAATACAAAAATTGTATTTTAATTTGATACTTTATATAAATTCGAAAATTACAAAAAAAATATAGCTCTATTAATGTTTGCAGTCATTATAATTTTGAAAAATACAAAAAAATTACTTCACAAAAAAAACGAAAATTACAAAAATAGTTTTATTAATATTCTATAGTCAATTTAATTTCGGAAAAATACAAAAATATTACTTTATATTTTATCTTTATATAAAAAAACGAAAATTACCAAAAATAGTTTTATTAATATTTTGTAGTTATTTTAAATCTTGAAAAATATTAAGAAAATAATATAGTTTGTTTTAAATAATTAGTCTTGTTTTAGTAGCTATTTTGCTTACATAGGACTAGTTAAGCAACGTGTTCCTATTTCTCGGGTCCGGGCAAAAGAATAATATTCGGGTTCAAACTACCCGGTTTTAGGCCTAATTTTCGGACCTAGCCCATAATAAACCGTGTCCAGGACACGTGGGGAACCCCACCACGCGTGGGGGACATATGCCTTGAACCCCACCACGCGTGGGCTCATTTTTCTGGGCAAACCCATGCTAAATACACGGATGAAACATTTGGGAAAGGGGGACTTTTGAAAAATCGGGGGAAACGAACAGGGATTTAAAAATTTTGGAGGAGGATTACTGTTCACCTTCCTCCTCCTTTGAAAAACCTAATAAAACCCTACTGTCCAAAAACTGAGGGAAAACAGCCCAACTCCTCATCGCCTTCCACCATCGTCAACCAAACAGGCCCGTCGACCCTACCGTCGACCACCTGCCCCGACGCCATAACCACCAACGTTCGACGAAAACCCACCAGCTCCTCCCGTCGTCAACCCGGCACTGCCGTCGTCGTCACTACCCAGCGACCATACCCCACTCCCCCCACGTCCAAACACCTACTGAGACGAGCCTTTCCACCGTCTGAACCCCAGCAGCACCCATCGACCACCCGTCAAGCAGCAGCCATCGCTGCTGCGTCGTCCAACCACCCCCCGTCGTCAACTGCCCAAACGACCTCTCCAACTGCAGCTTCACGTACACAGGCGTCGCGCCGGAAAAATACAGTAACAACCAGCTCCTTGACACCGTCCAAACACCGCCATAACCATCGCCTTCCTACTCCTTGAATCCGCTATTGTTGCCGTTGCGAGCTCCCCCATCGTCGACCACTGACCACCAAGCTTCCAACGCATCTCCATCAACAAGCCTTCAGCTCCCAGCACTACCAAGCTCCAAACCCTCCCGTAAAACCACCCACGAAAAACCAGTGAAACCACCAGCCCCATCGCCTTCTTCCTCACCACAAAACCCTAGCAAAAACCTAGGAGCCCTCCCCGTCAAACACTGCCCGTTGACCCCACAGTCGTCGACCAAACAGTCCGTCAGTGAGGTCGAGTTGAAGTCGAGTTCCAGTCCAAAGCCCAAAAGCTGAGTCGAGGTCCGGTCCGTCGAATTTGTTCCGGGGTTTTCGTTGTTGTGCCTTGTTCAGTGAAGTCCGGTTCGAGTTCCGTAGGAAGCACTGTTTGTCGTTCTAGGATTGTCGAGGTTCGAAGGTTGGTGTTCTTCGTCCTTTGTCTCATTTCATTCATTTTGCATATTATGGTTCAAGGCAATAAATGAGAATATTCGATATATATGAATGTCAACAATGCAATTTTTGTTGTTATGTTAAAAATGTTTATTCTATGTTTAGTTACTGCATGCTTAAAGTAAATGTGAGCATATGAACGAAGTTATTCTATTTTTTCATTTTTACCCTGGATATTATTACCTGTTAGAATCGTTGTTTTTTTTGTTTAACCTCGGATGATTTCATTGGTAGAAAATCGTAGTTGCTTTAAGTTTGCCCTCAAATAAATAAATAAAAAAAAACGAGACTAGCTTCGCCAAATAAAAATGTATGGATTGCGAAGCCCTCACAAAATATATGTCTTAAATACTTAGATTCCGGGACGGGCCGTTTAGCAAATTTCACGGCCCTACCCCAAAATAATAATGCGCTAGTTGCTGTAGGCGCGCCTTTAATAATGTTATCTCCTTAAACTCGGGTGCACATTTATGTGACCCAAATCCAAATCTCAACGAAATCGAAATGTGTCTCTAATCACGGGTACATTGACTGTGACGTGGTATAAGATGCATTTCCATGACGTTGCAAATTCCTTTTAAAAAATAAGAATGAGATGAGCCTCACCGAATAAAAACACAAATTGCGGGGCCCTCAGTAAATACTTGTTTAAAATTACTTAGAATTCAGGAGGTTCGTGTAGCGAATTTCACGACCTCCGCGAAATAATAACGTGATAGTCTCTTTAGGCGCGTGTTTAATAATTTACTTTCTTAAGCTCGGGTGTGCATTTCATGCGACCCAAATCCAAATCTCAAAACATCAAATAAAATGCGTTCCGGATTGTGGGTGCATTTCATGTGACGCAGTCCAAAGACGTGTTTTAAGCGATGTTCACATTCTTGTAAAAACAATAATAATGAAGCGGTTAAAAGTTAAAATTTGCACATAAGTTCATACTTGTATAAAATCAAATAATCAAGCTGAATATAACAGTTGAGCGACCGTGCTAGAACCACGGAACTCGGGAATGCCTAACACCTTCTCCCGGGTTAACAGAATTCCTTATCCGAATTTCTGGTACGCAAACTGTAATATGGAGTCATTCATTTCCTCGATTCGGGATTAAAATTGGTGACTTGGGACACCCTAAATCTCCCAAGTGGCGACTCTGAAATAAATAAATCAATCCCGTTTCGATTGTCCTTTAATTGGAAAAAACTCCCCTTGCGCCCACGCGGGTGCGGAAAAAGGAGGTGTGACAACCACACCGATTGAAACAATCTGTTTCTATTTATGCACTGTTTGTTGACAGATATTGTAGATAATCATTTTTAACTAATACTCGTCAGTTAAATCATCCTGGTTTATATGAATCTGTCAAAATAAGTGTTGTATATATGTTATTGTCTGAACATTAAAGTTTCAGGGCATTGTCAGTATTGACAATGATCCTGTGTGTGTTTGATTTTGGTTCAATGTTAAGTCCAGTCTGAATTGTTATGATAATTTCAGTAATATGTTGTTATGATGTTAGTTCTGAATTCAGTGTAATATTGCTGTAATGTCAAGTTTGAATTCAAGTTTACAAAAGTTGGTCAAATACAATTGTGTTAGGAGGTTAATAGGATTGGTTATAGCTGTAAATCAGAAGGATAATTAAGTTTATACAGATTTTAGAATCTATTTTGCAGTAGGCTCTGATTTTTCAGTAATAACATCAGGATTTCAAGGGCATTTCTGGGAATGAAACAGTAAAAACAGGGTGTTAGTGCTAGTGTATTATAATGTAATGTTAGTGGCTATAATTTAAGATACTAATGGGAAACAAGGGATAATGGGGCTGCTGAAAATCAGGTTAGGATCATATAAAGTTTTAAAAAGTAGTTTTTAATGGAAACTTTCTAATTTTTAAAGGGATAAAGGGTCCATCCAGCATTAAAAGGGTGCAACCAGCCCTGTATAAATACAGGAGCTGGACAGACAGATTGAGAGGGAGTTTTAAGAGGGGAAAAAGAAGAGTTTTTCAGAGAAAAGAGAGCTTAGAGAGAGTTTAAAAAACAGACTTTAAGAAGAGAAGAAAAAATCAGTTTTCAGAGAGAGGGAAATCAGTTTTCAGAAGGAGGGATCAGTTTTCAGAAGAAGAGAGTTTGAGAGATTTTAGGAGAGGAAGAAGAAACAGAAAAGGGACAAAAAGAACAGTCACACACACACACAGATATACAGCAACAGAAACAGAAAAAAAATCAGAAATAAGGAATCCGAAATAGGAAGAAACTGAAAATCTGAATTGTATTCTTTCTGGAATCTGTCCGTTGTTTGCCTGTGAATATTGTTCAGTCCAAATCTGAAATTTTTCTTAAGTCTCTGTCACTGTTCATCTGGGTCAACGGGTCTTGTTCAGACTTGCTGTGTTATTGGTACATTCTACTGATTTTGTTACTGCTGCTACTGCTGAAATTTATTCCTTTCACCTTCATTTTCAGGTACATGTCTTTTAAATTTTAAGTTGGAAAGAGATTCAACATGACTCATCAATGAAGCATGAATTGAAATTCTATTTTTCAATTGTCCAAATTCATTAGTTTAAATTTCATTTTTTTTTTGTTAGTTAACTAGTAGTGAATTCAATTTGATAGCTATGAGTTAAATTGTCTTATTTTGAAATTCATATAAAGTTTTGTAATAATGTTAGCCATTCCGAAATCTCATTGGTATAGGTATATGTGAATTGTCAAAACAGGGAGTATGGCATAAAAATGGGCCATTGATTACATCCCATAATACCTTTAGCAAAAATGTAAAGTAGAATGCAAGTATTAAGAAGTTACATTAGTGGTATATCTCGTAAAATATGATTTTGTTTAGATTGGTATAAGTTATTATATGGTATGATGACAGGTATAATCATATGAGTAAAGTAAGTTGGTATAGCTCGTCATGACGTTAAAACGTTATGAATGTTTACGCCAAACAGTTAGGTTGCATGTAAGGTAACTTTGTTAAATTAACTTGTATAATAATTCATTTCCTATAAATTCGATGCCTATCTACCTTCATAAAATAAATTGACCAAATAATTAGGCCTATTAGATTAAAAGCAAGTATATGAGAATGAAAAGAGATGTACAAGCATAAATTGCCACACTTTACATCAATGATAATTAGAAATAGAATTTCATTAAGTAAATAATGAAAATTCTCGGAAAATATTTCCTTCCTTTATGAATCATTTATTTTCAGCTTCATATGCAATTTATTCTTTGGCATATATATATATATGTCATATTTGTTTAAAAAATAGTATTAATCATATTTTTATTCTGTTCTTTGAATTTGAATAGTTGGAATGAATATAACTTATATTCGGAAATTATAATCAATGGGCAACATTCAATAAATTGTGAATTCTTTTTCAAGAATTAAGGATATCTTAAATGAAGATTTCTCATAATATAATAAACAATTTATGGAAAAATCCCTAATATCATTGCAAATATTTCGCGCAATTAGGGATACGTTCGCGTACCCTGATTATATTTTTAAAAGCAAAATTTGGATTATGCGTACGCGCAATTTCGAGCGAATATTTAATAAAAGGATTTTTCCAAAGGCGTTAAATTAATTTCATAAAAATCCGCGAGGTGCGGTTCAATATTTAAGAAAAACAAATATTCTTGATTCAGCACAATCTCGAAAAAAAAATGATTGCTTAATAAAATATTATCAAAAGTTATTGTGTACACGTACGCGTGACACAATTCCGCATTTTTAAATTTATAACACGAATATACGTACGCGTAATTCGAATCAAAGAAGGGTTTTTCAATCACAATAAGAATAAGCGGTAGTAAAATCATGTAACATCAATATATTTAATAAAAATCAAGATAATTAAGCCAATAATAAAAACAGTTAAGCGACCGTGCTAGAACCACGGAATTCGGAAATGCCTAACACCTTCTTCCGGATTAACAGAATTCCTTACTCAGGATTTCTGGTTCGCAGAATAATAAACAGAGTCATATTCTCCTCGATTCAGGGATTAAAATTGGAGACTTGGGACGCCTTAAAATTCCCAGGTGGCGACTCTTAAATGATTAAATAAATCCCGTTTCGACTGTCCTTCAATTGGAGAAAACTCCTCACGCGCCTCGCGGGTGCGGTGAAAAGGAGGTGCGACACTTTTCGGCTAAAAGACTTAGTGAAATTTTTTTTATGCCTTAGAACGTATTTTTGTACCCGTTGGGTTTTTTGAGTGTTCAATCGATCAGAACCCGTTTCTGTTAATACCTCTTGAGGCTTTTTCGAAGGCTGATATTATCGAAACCTTCAAATTATTCGAAGGTTGATTTTATCGAAGCCCTTTTTTATTTTATTTTCTGAGGGTAGCCTTATTTAACCGGGGTTTTCAAAGTATTTGAAGGCCTTTAATTTATGGCGGAAGTCGTACGTCTCCAAGCCGTGTTATTTCGACCGTAGCCTTTTTATACGACTGTATTCTTTAATATGGTCGTAGCCTTTGGCTGTGTCTCTTAGACTTGTTTCCCGATAACCTTTCAAACTTGTCCAAAAGGTTAGTCCCTGAGTATGATGGCCTTGGCCTTTGCGTCAGGGGATGCCTTTTTGAGGTCTTATAAATTCGAGTTTAGATATTCGAATGTGTTGATTGTCGACAACAGTCCCCGACTATTTGAGGTGTATTTGCGTTTTGGCCCTTGAGCCATTTTTCACAGAATCACAAGTATGGAGTCCGTATAATAGCAGATTTCTTTGAGACACAAAGTATTGTGATATAGAAAGAATGCTTCTTTGAATAATTGATACATGCGTACATATTTTGCCATCGGGGCTCGGCTATTCTATATGGACACGATTTATCTGGCCATTTGGCCCATTACAAGGTTTTCCTATCGAGGCCCTCCTTGGCGTGAAGTATTTTCCTCGAAAATATAACCTTAAAGGGTGATGCCCCCCAGTATTCAAGGTTGCTTGAAAAGAAGCCTTGGATACTGTTGAATTCTCCTTAGGTAGCACATAGTTGTTGCCTCTTTAAAAACCTCGCCAGGAAAATCCGTTTGGGATAAAACCCGATCTAAGGGAAAAAGAGTGCAACGCATGCTTTAAAACCTATGGTCTTCGTGTAGAAAGTTGCCATCGACGTCCTCGATCGAACACCTGCAATAAGTTAGTTTTAAATTCAAATGGAAAAAGGGAGAAGGCCATACCTTAGCAGTAATATCGTTTGAGTAGTGATACATTCCAATTGTTTGGCAATTGTTCACCTTCCATCGTGCCAAGTTTGTAAGATCCTTTACCGATAACTCCAATGACTCGGTATGGTCCTTCCCAATCCGGGCCCAATTTCCCTTCATTTGGGTCTCGAGTATTGAGGGTGACTTTTCGTAGAACTAAGTCCCCGATTTCGAAGTGTCTAAGGTTAGTCCTTCTATTATAATACCTCTCGATTCTTTGTTTCTGTGCCGTCATCCGAACAAGTGCAGCTTCTCGTTTTTCATCTAGTAGTTCGAGGCTGGTATTTATATCCTCATGATTTGACTCCTCCGATGCATGTCAAAATCTAGCGCTGGGTTCCCCGACCTCGACCGGAATCAAGGACTCAGAGCCGTATACTATCGAGAATGGGGTCACCCCCGTGCTGGACTTCGATGTTATTCGATATGCCCAAAGAACCTCAGGTAGAATTTCTCTCAATTTTCCTTTTGCATCATCCAACCTCTTCTTTAATCTTTGAATGATAGTTTTGTTTGTTGACTCGGCCTGTCCGTTCCCGGTCGGATGATATGGCGTTGATAAAATCCTTTTTATTTTGTGTGCTTCGAGGAACTCTGTTACCTTTCTACTGATGAATTGCTTGTCGTTGTCACATATGATTTCGGCAGGTATCCCAATTCGACACATGATGTGGTCCCAAATGAAGTCAATAACTTCTTTTTCTCTGACCTTTTCGAAGGCCTGTGCTTCCACCCATTTAGAAAAGTAGTCAGTCATAAACAAAATGAATTTAGCTTTACTTGGAGCCATTGGTAGAGGGCCGACGATATCCATTCCATATTTCATAAAGGGCCACGAGGACAGGACTGAGTAAAGTTGCTCTCCAGGCTGATGGATCATCGGTGCAAACCTTTGACATTTATCACATTTTTTAACAAACTCCTTAGTATCGTTTTCCATGAAATCCCAGTAATACCCTGCTCTAATAACTTTACGAATCAAAGATTCGGCACTGGAGTAATTCCCACAAGTGCCTTCGTGGATTTCTCGTAGAACATAATCAGTGTTTCCCGGCCCCAAACATACCGCTAATGGTCCATCGAACATCCTCTTGTATAATGATCCTCCTTCATCCAATGTGAACCTAGCAGCCTTGGTTCGTAGAGCCCTTGACTCTTTATGATCTGATGGGAGCTTTCCATTTTTCAAATATTTGATATACTTATTCCTCCAATCCCAGGTCAAACTTGTAGAATTTATCTCGGCATGACCCTTTTCGACCACAGATCTCGATAACTGGATGACAGTCCTCAGGACAATATCATCTTATTCAACTTATGACCCCAAGTTAGCAAGTGCATTGGCCTCACTGTTTTGTTCTCGAGGCACATGATCTAGAGTCCACTCCTTGAAGCGGTGCAAGGTTACTTGTAAATTGTCCAAATATCTTTGCATCCTATTTTCTCAAACTTCAAATCTTTTATTTACTTGATTTACCACTAACAGAGAATCGCACTTGGCTTTTATGACTTCGGCCCCCAAGCCTTTAACTAGCTCGAGACCTATAATCATAGCCTCACACTCGGCCTCATTATTAGTCAACCTAGAAGTTTTAATAGATTCTCTAATAGTGTTACCTGTAGGCGACTTCAAAATGATGCCAAGCCTGGACCCTTTCACATTCGAGGCACCGTCCGTGAAGAGGGTCCACCCCCCGATGATGTACCCGATTTTAGCAGAAGTTCTTTTTCCACTTCAGGTATGAGGATCAATGTAAAATCGCCACAAAGTCATCTATGATTTGAGACTTGATAGCCATTCGGGGTTGATATTCGATATCGTACCCGCCAAGTTCGACTTCCATTTGGCCAATCGACCTGATAGTTCGGGCTTATGCAAAACATTTCGGAGAGGACAGGTGGTTAACATACATATTGGGTGACACTAGAAATACGGCTTTAGTTTTCTAGATACGTTTATTAATGCAAGTGATAATTTTTCTAAATATGGGTATCTAGTTTCAGCATCTCCTAAAGTCTGACTTACATAATAAACAAGAAATTGCATACCTTGCTCTTCTTGAACTAGTACCCCACTTACCGCTATCTCGGACACTGCCAAATATAAGTAAAGCTTTTCATCCACCTTCGGAGTGTGAAGCAGAGGTGGGCTCGATAAATATCGCTTCAATTCCTCCAATGTTTGCTGGCATACCGAGGTGCATGTGAAATCCCTTTTCTTTTTGAGCAAGGAAAAGAACCTGTGGCTTCAATCCGATGACCTTGAAATGAATCGACCCAAGGCGGCTATCCGTCCCGTTAACCTTTGTACGACTTTCACACTATCTATGATAGTGATATCTTTGACGTCATGATCTTGTCGGGGTTGATTTCGATCCCTCGATTTGATACCATGAAGTCAAGGAACTTGCCTGAACCAATCCCGAAGGCACAAATTTCTAGGTTAAGCTTCATGTTGTACTTCCTCAAGATTTTGAATGTTTCCTGCAAATGAGTTAAATGGTCCTCTGCGCGCAAGGACTTAACCAATATATCATCAATGTAAACTTCCATTGATTTACCTATCTGTTCCTCGAACGTTTTGTTAACTAGGTGTTGGTATGTAGCTCCAGCATTTTTTAGCCCGAATGGCATTACATTGTAACAATATATTCCAAACTTAGTGATAAACGAGGTTGTCTCCTAGTCCTCCGGGTTCATCTAAATTTTATTGTACCCGGAGTAGGCGTCGAGAAATGTAAGGAAATCGTGGTCGGCCATGGCATTGATCATGCAATCGATGTTAGGCAATGGAAGAGAGTCTTTAGCATATAACTTGTTCAAATCCTTATAATATACACACATTCTCAGTTTTCCCCTTTTTTAGGACTACAACTATGTTGGCTAACCATTCGGGGTACTTTACCTCCTGAATAGACCCTATTTTAAGAAGTTTAATTACCTTATCCTTTATGAATGCATGTTTCACCTCAGACTAGGGCCTTCTTTTTTGCTTTACTGGTTTGAACCTGGGGTGGAGGCTTAGCTGGTGTGTTGTTATTTCCGGTGGGATCCCTGTCATGTCTAAATAGGACCAATCAAAACAATCCATGTTATCGATAAGAAATTGAATGAGTTTTTTCCTGAGTTCAGGAGTTAACCCCGTTCCTAGGTATACCTTTTTCTCGGGCATGTACTCAATTAGTATGACTTGTTCTAGTTCCTCGACCATTGACTTGGTTGCATCTGACTCTTCGGGAAGAACAAAAGTTCGAGGAGTAAGGAAATCCTCTTCTTCTTCTTCTTCGATTACCTATTCATCCGATTCGGTCAAGGCTGGGGGCGGTAATTGCTATTTGGCCGTCTGCTTATCTTTGGTGCTCAATTTATCCAAGGTCGAAGGCAACTGGTGCATTTGAATATAGGTCCTTATAGAACATCGACACCGCCAGCGATCATATAAATTACATGTTGCAGTTCCTCCTGCTCATTTTTTTCTGTTTGCATCTCTTTCCCAGAAGTGGTTCTTAGCTCGATCACTGAGAAACTCTCGAAGATGACCTCGCTGAACAATCGAGCTACCTCCTCCCTCAACTACCTACAGTCTTCGGTCTTATGGCCATGTATCACATGATATTTACACACCAAGTTTGGATTCCTTTGAGAAGGATCGGTTTGTATAGGCCTGGGCCACCTGGTGTCTTTAATTCTTCCAATAGCTGACATGATCCCTGATGCATCTATACCGAAATTATACTCTGATAACCGAGGTGCCTCCGTGGGATCAGTATGTTTATCAAAATTGTTCTTACTCATAAATCCCCGAGAGCTTTGACCCCGATCATTTTTTTATCATTTTGAGGAGCGTTACACCCTGAACCGTTGTTTCTCCGATCTGCATATGGCTGATACTGTTCCCTATTTGATCTTGGTTCCCTGTGTGTATCCCTCGAGGCCTTTACTGCCAATCTATTAGGATGAATTGAACCCGAAAAGGTTCCCAACTGGTCGTCCTCAACCCTGATCTTCAATTGGTAGCGATTATACACGTCTGACCAAATCACAGCTGGGTACTCAATAAAATTTTACTTCAACTGTCGTGACGCGTTCGAACTCCGCACGTTTAACCCCTGCATAAAGGCTTGTACTGTCCAATCATCCGAGACCGGTGGTAATTCCATTCGCTCCATTTGAAATCGGGACACAAACTCCCTTAGCATCTCATCATTCCTTTGTCTTATCTTAAAAAATCCGATTTCCTTGTCGCAACCTTTTATGGCCTTGGCATGTGCTTTCACGAAGGCGTCTGCTATCATAGCAAATGAATCGATAGAGTTCGGTGGCAAGTTGTGATACCAAATCATGGCTCCCTTTGACAAAGTTTCCCCAAATTTATTCAACAATACTGACTCGATCTCATCATTATTTAAGTCGTTTCCTTTAATCCCGCAAGTGTACGAGGTAATGTGTTCATTAGGATCACTTGTTTTGTTGTATTTTGGTATGTCGGGCATACGTAACTTCTTGGGGATAGGCATCGGAGCCGCGCTCGGGGGAAACAACTTTTGCACAAATTTTTTGGCATCCAATCCTTTCAAGACCGGAGGTGCCCCCGGTATTTGATCAACACAGTATTTGATCAACACGGGAGTTATACGTCTCCACTTTTTTGTCATTATCCTCAATCTTTTTCTCCCCTGACTCGATCCTTTTGGTGAGATCCTCGAGCATCCTCATAATCATGTGATCAGTTCCCGAGCCATTACCATTCGATCTTTCAAGCACCGGCTCGGTTCGGCGGGTGATTCCTAGTTCGACCACACTTGGAGTTTTTTTGCTGACTTTGAAGCTGAGCGATAACAATCTGTTGAGCTTGTAACATCTCGAGTATTACTTGGAGGCTAACTCCCCCGTCTCCTACACCCTGAGTTCCTTGGCCACCAGTTCGGCCTTCCTTACGTACACTCCCTTCGGGATCCGCACCTAAATCTACATTCAGAGCAATTGATTGGGTCGGCAACAGGCACTTCCCCAGGATTAACCGATGGCACCCCAACCCTTGGAGCAATTATGTTGTCATTTTTCCGTGGAACCCAAGACCGTCATCACCATTTACGGGCGCATTCTGTTAGTTTGACATGTTTTATCCTGAAAATGAAGAATCTTTGACAAGAACAAGTGTGAAAATAATGTGTGTTATGAGAATCAGTATCGAAATAAACACTATTATCTTTAGCCTCATGGTGAGCGTCAAACTGTTTACCTCGAAAATACGAGTAACAATTAAACTTGTTTGTGGTTTTAAAGATATGTGATTTAATCCAATACTAATTGATAAATAAGGAATCTAATGTATAAATTTATCAGTAAGGCAAGTCAAACCAATCGTGTAAGCAGACCTCGACCTCGAGCAAAGGCAACCTCGAGGTAAGTAAGCAAGAACAACAAGAACAATAAAATAATACTAAGATGATTCATATAAGTAGTAGGCAACAAAGTAAGAGAGTATATTCTTTGCTAGTGATTGATGATGTTTACAAATGATTGGGGTCCCCTTTATATAGTAGAGGAACCCTAAATAAGGTACATTTTTATTTTCAGTAAGGAATCTTATTGGGACAGTTGTCTAACCGCCTAGTACGGATTAATACTAATTCGTACGAATCTATTCCGGAATTTATGCCATGATCTTGGGGACGTGGCGGAATCTTGCTCATTCTGTTACAAACACATAACGGCTCCATCTCGGGATTGGTCATACCAGGCTTCAGTACTCATCGTGCACTTTGATCTTCGATCCTAATGTTCTGCCCTCGAACTCGAACCCGGTCCATACTGAGTTTATCCCTCGATGCGAGCCCTCTGTTCCTCGATGTGAGCCTTCGAGCCCACAAAATCGGGGGTATATGATTTTACCGTATATATTGTTTTTTCTAAAAACTTGGTCAAACACTTCAACTATGGAAAAAAGTGCTTTTTTAATTAGAAAAAAGTGCTTTTGGCATTGAAAAAACTTACCAAACGTGCCTAGAACACTTACCTAAATAAGGGATCGAGTATGTATTATTGGGTGAGGGTGAGAGTTGGGGGCGTGGGGCGCTTTTGAATAGATAGCGAGTTAGACAAATCCAATCAGTAATGCAAAAGGGTATATCAAGCAAATTAGCAATATGATTTGGAACAATGCACGTAGACATAGGGTCACTATATCATACCCATAACTCTATCCCTGTCCAACAAGAGAAAAAATATCGTTATTATAAATTTATAATAGGTCTCATTGTTGATACCGGAATGGTTATATCAATATGATGTTGGATATTTATCTACTTATATTAATACTTATTTTTTATCATGGTGTCTGTGTCAACCTTTGTGTACATCAATTGTTTTAGCAGTTCATGCAAATACAAAGAATTGCACAGGATAAATGAATAAATATTTTGACGACAGGAGAGAAATTCTAGAGATGAAAAGAGAAACTATTACTATGAGGTAAATGTAGGGGAAAACAAATTGGTCAATACTTGTAAAGTAAGCAGAATTTTTTTTGGGATAATACATAATTACCCATTGTGGTTGTTGCACTTTACTAGATGTACTCTTTTACTTTGTGGGAGTCTTATGACCCCCTTGTACAATTTTGAAATGGTATTATTATATGCGTTTTAGACCAACTCCATTTTCAACATAGAGAGTGAGGCACGCACCAATATTTGCCTGACACGAAAAACAAAAGTAAGAAAAACTAAGTATTTTCTACCTACATCCCCAAAATGCTTTCCAATTCCTTCCCTGCAAACCCCAGCCCGTAACCTCTCCCTCACTTTCTTCTCTTGCCACCATCAACCACCAGCATAACAAAAGGTCACCCTTCCTAGATTCTCTAACTTACAAAATTAAATCAAATTATGTAGGGGACAAGGAATTCCATGGCTAATTTCACTGCTAATTTATTTCATCAGAGAAAAAAAATATCAAAAAATATAGATTCGATTTCACCAATATTCATTTCATTTCCTAAAATATGTAACCGAATAAGACCCACAAACATTTCAAATCGAAGCACCGGCGACTTTGTTCTTCCTGAACGGTCTTTGGAAAACAAAATTGTGGGATTTCAATTAGGTATGTATTTTTTTTATGGTTGAAGCTTCCTAAACGTTTTCTTTTGAAATCAATATGGTGGAGATTGTAGCAATCAAAGTAGTGGGGGTGTGATCTAATGGCTGAATCTGTGGAATGTAACTTCTTCTTTTTTTTTTAAATGGAGAAAAATTCTGGTGGATTTGGTGGAATGGAGACAGTAAAGTGGCGAAGGAGGGATTTGTTAATAAAGATTAAAGAAGAAGGGAGAAGAGAAGAAAAAACGTAAAAGAAAAGGAAAATGATGAGGTAAAGTTAAACAAAAAGAGAGAAAAGTCAAAAAAAAAAAAAAGATATTTAATAAAAATTCTTCCAAAAATAAATTTTTAATTTTCTTTTTTGATCCCCCACTCTTTTTAAGCAAGTGATATACACTCTCTATGCCATGCGGGCTCGAAAGGGGATAATAATATCAGTTCAAAGTTGTTAAAGAGGGTCATGGGACCCCCATAAAATAGAAGGGTGCATTTAGTAAAGTGCGAGGGATAATTATGTATTATCCCTTTTTTTTCATTAAAAGATTATTGCATTTTCCATTACAACGAGGCCAGGTTCAACTAGCTAGTTCTCATATCCTAAAGGAGTCTATATATGGTGTTTGTGGTTTGGAAGATGACCGTCACTGATCTGAAACTCTGATCTATTCTAAGACGAGTAGTGATGTCACCTTCAACAATATTAAGAAGGGCATCTGTTTTTGTAATATCCTTTAGAGAAGTCATCATCTCCCTTGCCTCGAGGGATGTTGAATAATACAACAATGTGAGAAAAACGAGCAAAGGGGAAAGGTTTCTCATACTTAATAAATTTGAAAATTTGCAAAAGCTTTGACTACAATGGGGAGATTGTTTAGGTATCCATGCCTTTTCTAAACTAAGAACAGGGAGTGCTTTCCAAAGTGTATCCCTACTTGCATTTCTCTTAAAGCTTAATTAGTTATTTTTATTTTATTGCACCAAAATTACTAGTATATTATTTTTTTATAACGAAAAAACCATTCAACTTTACTTGAATATCACGAAAGTCATTAAATCGTTTTTTTATAATTAAAAAATCACTCAACTTTGCTTAACTGTCACAAAAATTACTGAGAGCAGATGGTCCAAGTGATACAGGCAGGAATCCTTGTGCAAGTGCTTCTCATGTATGCTGCCAATAAACTTTTATCACAATATAATATATATTCTGACAATTAAACTTTTATCATTGGCCACTTAAAATAATATTTTCTTTTGAAAAAAAAATATTATTGGCCACTTAAAACTTTCCTAGTTCGTTGTTAATTAAGCAAAAGAAAACCTAATTCTGTCATACTATGCATATCAAAAATATAAATTCTAGTTGATATAGAAGGGTAAATGAGCAATCTAAGGTTAGAAAATGGGGATTATAGTTAATATATTTTTTTTAATGGGGATTATAGTTAATATATTTTTTTTAATTTTTACTTTTTTAAATATTTAAATTTGAATATAATTAAATTTTGGCCCACGGGCCGGCCCAGGCCCAGCCTCGGTCAAGCCTCAAAAGTCAGCGGGATGATTTGGGTCGGACTTATAAGCCTCAGTTTTAAATGGGCTAAAAAAATCCCAACTCAGCCCTACTCATATAGCGGGCTGGGTTAGGCTGGCCTCACGGGCCAAACCCATTTTGACGGCTCTAAAGGTAGGTTGAGTAAATCAGTATGGATTAATTGCACACCCACACCCATACTGTGTCCTAGTAGTATCTTTTAATAATTGTTTTTTTTTTCATTTCCTACTTGTAGTAATTGGTATCTTTATACATATTTGGCAAGCTTTTGATGAGATTTTACTTAAGTTTTAATTACTAGTATGAAAATGAACGCCAGATGCACAAAGCACAAACTTGTAATGAGAATCCACCTAAGGAATTGAATCTATTGAAGATCTTTGACTTACAATAAAAATCTATTGAATTGATTTGGCAAGAAATTAAACAATGCTAAAACCAAACTATATACGCATAAAGCATGTTGTCCCGAAAAAGCAAGTCCCTCTCCATTCCAAAGGTTTTTTTTAGCAACTCTCAAAATGAGTCACTCTCAGTTGCTTTTGCTTACTTCAGTTCTTGTATTGTTGTGTTTTGCTTTCTCTCCTACTGAAGCAAGAAACTTTTTGCTTTCTTCCCTAAATAGTGATATTCCATCATTTACCAATCGCAAATTATCAAGTTCAATCACTGGGCCTAGATAAAATCATGAACGCGAAAATCGCATTTTTATATCAGGCCCAAGCCCCTGCGGGAAGGGTCACAGAAGTCATTGCAAATTTATTCCTATAGACATATCTTTCCAAATGTAAAGAAAAGAATATTTTAGTTCCTTATCTTATTTAGAATAAATGGAGGTAAGGTATTTTGTCCCCCTCTTACAAACATCTGTTTATACGAATTAATAAACATATATGGTCTTCCCCTATGTGAAATTATAATGAATTTGCTGTTTATTGCAATGAATCTATGTTGTATCATTAACATTATTTGATTTCAATGCAAAAACATTATTTTCTGCCGGTGTTTTTTTTCTTGATTTTTCCCGATAAAAGTGGTGGTAAAACAGAAAAATATATATGGTCTTCTCTTGATTTGGTAAAATTGACAAGTAAAAGTAAAAATATATTTGTAATACAGTGGATAAGTAAAAGTGAACAGAGGGAATGCATCATCGAAACTATATATAGCAGGAGGAGCAAAACCTTTTCGTATCCTCTAACTTGAATCATATCGGGTTAGGAATAATTGCAATCATCCTCATTTGGCTGGTTTTTTAAAAGAAAAGAAGTAAGCGCAAAAAGAAAATGTTGGGACTAATACAAACCTTTGCTTCAATCACATCGATTAAATTGAATAAATGAACTTTGGAGTGAAAAGGTGTACGTGATCCATTCCTTTTTACCAATAAAGAACAAATAATGGGGATTACTCCTGAAATTACCACCTGTTTGAACTTGAGAAAAGCTAAATATATATACAGGACAAATCTTTTGGGACAACAATTGAAATATGGCATGGAAGACGATGAATGCGACAATTTGAACTCCAAAACCATTGGTGCACAATAAAATGAAAATTAAAGGGGAGCCTTGGCGTAACCGGTAAAGTTGTTGTCATGTGATCAGGAGGTCATGGGTTTGAGCCGTGGAAACAACCTCTTGCAGAAATGCAGGGTAAGGCTGTGTAAGATAGACCCTTGTGGTCCGGCCCCCGACCTCGTGCATAGCGAGAGCTTAGTGCTGTTGCGGAAGTCAAATGTATATAGTGTGAATAAGTCACAACTACTATACCAAAAATTATGACAGCCACCAAATAATAAATAAGACAATAAAGCAACAATAAAGGGAACACCAGAATTTACGAGGTTCGGCTAATTTAGCTTACTCCTCGGACACAACCAAAATTTGTTACCGAGAGAAAATTGAAGATGGAATTTTGCCAAGGTGGAGATTTGTTGAATTATATCAAATTTCCATCCCACATAGGGAGCCAAGATTAGTCCCAAAGGGTTTTTTCCTATAGTTTAGAATTGTTGCGGAAGCCAAATGTATATAGTGTGAATAAGTCACAACTACTATACCAAAAATTATGACAGCCACCAAATAATAAATAAGACAATAAAGCAACAATAAAGGGAACACCAGAATTTACGAGGTTCGGCTAATTTAGCTTACTCCTCGGACACAACCAATATTTTATTTCACTCCAAAAATACAAGTGAAATAATACTAAAGAGAGAAGATACAAATGCCATAAACAGATGAGAAGGCAAATGAGAGGTGTTCCCTTTATTGTTTCTTTATTGTCTTATTTATTATTTGGTGGCTGTCATAATTTTTGGTATAGTAGTTGTGACTTATTCACACTATATACATTTGACTTCCGCAACAATTGGTATCAGAGCCAAGGTACTGTCTAAGTATGCTATGTGGTTGCAGCATAGTCTGATCTTCCACATCAGAAAAGATTTATCTTTGTAACTGAGTCAAGGTTCTGTCTGAGTATGCTCTGTGGTTGCAGCTTAGTCTGATCTTCCACACCAGAAAGGAAATAATCTTGATTTGTGTCGTCAGCTATTAAATAATATTTGTGTCAAAGATGGGAGACAATAAACAAGAAGAATCTACATCAAGTGTCAACAATACGTCATCATTGGCATCTTCGCTTATGACAAGAATTGTGTCAAATGCGAAATTTGCGGTCGAAATATTTGACGGGTCTGGACATTTTGGGATGTGGCAAAGCGAGGTTCTAGATGTCCTTTTTCAACAAGGGCTAGATCTGGCCATTGAAGAAAAGAAATCAGATGTTATTGGAGAAGAAGATTGGAGAATTATCAACCGTGTTGCTTGCGGTACTATTCGATCCTACCTTGCTAGAGAGCAGAAATATCCATACACAAAGGAAACTTCTGCAAGTAAATTATGGAAAGCACTGGAGGATAAATTTTTGAAGAAAAACAGTCAAAATAAATTGTACATGAAGAAGAGACTGTTTCACTTCACCTATGTTCCTGGTACCACGATGAATGAACATATCACCAGTTTCAATAAGTTGGTCACAGATTTGCAAAATATGGATACAACTTATGATGATGGTGACTTGGCCTTAATGTTGTTGGTGTCACTTCCTGATGAGTACGAGCACCTTGAAACTACTCTACTCCATGGAAATGACGAAATTTCTCTCAGAGAAGTTTGTTCGGCTTTGTACAGCTATGAACAAAGAAAGCGAGAAAAACAGAAGGGCGGAGAAGGAGAAGCACTGTTTGTGAGGGGTCGTCCTCAAAATCAAACGAGGACAAAGAAGGGAAGATCCAAGTCAAGATCCAGACCCAGCAAAGATGAATGTGCCTTTTGTCGAGAAAAAGGGCACTGGAAGAAAGACTGTCCGAAGTTGAAGAATAAGGCCAAACATAACAATGGAAAGGCTATTATGGATTCAAATGTAGCTGATTGTGATGATTCAGACTTCTCATTAGTTACAACAGAGTCATCAACATCATCAGACATATGGTTGATGGACTCGGCTTGTAGCTATCATATGTGTCCCAACAGGGACTGGTTCGTGGAATTTCAAGAAGGAGAATATGGAGTCGTCCACACAGCGGATAACAACCCACTTACCTCATATGGCATTGGTTCAATACGATTAAGGAACCATGATGGAATGATCAGAACATTAACAGATGTTCGATATGTACCGGATTTGAAGAAGAATCTCATCTCTGTGGGAGTCCTGGAATCAAAAGGGTTTAAAATCATTGCAGAAAATGGAGTGATGAGAGTATGTTCCGGTGCACTAGTGGTAATGAAGGCTAATCGGAAGAATAATAATATGTACCGCTATTGTGGCAGTACAGTTATTGGGACAACGACAGTGACATCCAGTGACGACAAAGAGGCAGAAGCAACCAAGCTATGGCACATGCGCTTGGGACATGCTGGAGGAAAATCCTTGAAAACTCTATCAGATCAAGGATTGTTAAAAGGAGTCAAGGCTTGCAACTTGGAGTTTTGTGAGCATTGTGTTAAAGGGAAACAGACAAGGGTTAAATTTGGTACATCGATCCATAATACTAAAGGCATTTTGGATTATGTACACTCTGATGTTTGGGGTCCTTCCAAAACACCTTCATTGGGTGGGAAGCACTATTTTGTAACCTTTGTTGATGATTTTTCCCGAAGAGTATGGGTGTATACAATGAAGAGCAAAGATGAAGTGTTGGGAATTTTTCTCAAATGGAAGACGATGGTGGAGAACAGACAGGCAGGAGGATCAAGTGTATTCGCACAGACAATGGAGGTGAATACAAAAATGATCATTTCAATAAGGTCTGTGAAAATGATGGCATCGTCCGACACTTCACTGTTAGACATACACCACAACAGAATGGAGTGGCAGAACGTATGAACCGGACCTTGCTGGAGAAGGTACGGTGTATGTTGTCCAATGCTGGCTTGGGCAAAGAATTTTGGGCTGAGGCAATTACATATGCATGTCACCTCATTAATCGTCTACCATCTGCTGCTATTGATGGCAAGACACCATTTGAAAAATGGTACGGAAAACCTGCTGTAGATTATAACTCTTTGCACGTGTTTGGCTCAACTGCATATTATCATGTGACGGAGTCAAAATTGGATCCAAGGGCAAAGAAGGCTATTTTTATGGGAATTACTTCTAGAGTCAAAGGATATCGCTTATGGTGTCCTATGACAAAGAAAGTAATATTCAGCAGAGATGTTACCTTTGATGAATCTGCTATGGTAAATAAGGTAACAGAAGACACCAAACAAAATAAAGGTGCTTCTAAGCAGGTGGAGTTTGAGGGAAAATTTATTTTTCCTACACAAGAAGCAGAGGAGGAAACAAATGAAGATTACCCTCTGGAAGGAGAGCCAGTAGAGGAGATTCCAACTCAGGAACCTCAACAACAACTTGAATCAATAGCAACCAGCAGGCCAAAAAGAACAATAACAAAACCTGTTCGTCTCATAGAGACGGTTGCTTGTGCAACCTCAATTGTAGCTGATGATGTTCCTACTACTTATAAAGACGCTGTCCAAAGTTCAGAAGAAGATAAGTGGAGGATTGCCATGAATGATGAAATACAGTCCCTTCATCAGAATCATACATGGAGATTGGCCAATCTCCCGAAGGGAAAGAAAGCAATTGGGTGCAAATGGGTATTTGCAAAGAAAGAAGGATTTCTTAACCAATTAGATGTTCGCTACAAAGCAAGATTGGTGGCCAAATGATATGCTCAAAAGGAGGGAATTGATTACAATGAAGTGTTTTCTCCAGTTGTAAAATATTCCTCCATTAGAATTATGTTGGCTTTGGTAGCACAATTGGATTTGGAACTAGATCAGATGGATGTAAAAACTGCGTTTTTACATGGAAACTTGGAGGAGGAAATCTACATGACTCAGCCAGAAGGATTCAAAATTGCTGGAAAAGAAAATATGGTGTGCAAACTTGAAAAATCGTTGTACGGATTGAAACAATCTTCTAGACAATGGTACAAGCGATTTGACGAGTTTATGTTGCAGCAAGGGTACAAGAGAAGCAAATACGATCATTGTGTGTATTTGCACAAGCTTAAAGATGGTTCCTTTGTATATCTTCTCCTATATGTTGATGATATGTTGATAGCTTCCAAAAATTTGGAAGAAATTGATAAGTTGAAGATTCAACTGAAGAAGGAGTTCGAGATGAAGGATTTGGGTGAGGCAAAGAAAATTCTTGGCATGGAGATAATTAGAGATAGACGTTCAAAGAAACTCTGTTTATCTCAAAAGGAATATTTGAAGAGAGTACTTCAACGTTTTGGCATAGATGACAAGACTAAGCCAGTTAGTACTCCACTTGCTTCCCATTTTAAGCTAAGTACTATTATGTCGCCAATGGATGAAGTTGAACGAAAGTATATGTCAAAGGTACCATACGCAAATGATGTTGGTAGCTTGATGTATGCAATGGTTTGCACAAGGCCTGACATTTCACAAGCTGTTGGAGTTATTAGCAGATATATGCATAATCCAGGGAAGGAGCATTGGCAAGCTGTGAAGTGGATTCTACGGTATATTCATAATACTGTAGATGTCGGGTTAGTTTTTGAGCAGGAAGACAATCAGTCTGTAGTTGGATATTGTGACTCAGATTTTGCGGGTGATCTGGACAAACGAAGATCAACTACTGGTTATGTGTTTACTTTTGCAAAGGCACCAGTTAGTTGGAAGTCTACTTTGCAGTCAACAGTTGCTTTGTCTACAACAGAGACAGAGTACATGGCTATTACAGAGGCTGTGAAGGAGGCAATTTGGCTTCAAGGATTGCTAAAGGAGCTTGGTGTTGAACAAAAAGGTATCACAATTTTTTGTGATAGTCAAAGTGCTATTCAATTAGCGAAGAACCAAGTTTATCATGCAAGGACGAAACACATTGATGTTCGGTATCATTTTGTACGAGAAATCATAGAAGAAGGTGGAGTCACGATGAAGAAAATTCATACTACGGAGAATCCTGCTGATATGCTGACAAAGGTGGTGACTGCGGTCAAGTTTCAACATTGTTTGGATTTGATCAACATTGTTGAAAACTGAAGATTGAAGATGAAGACACAATCAAAATTTGTTATTGAGAGAAAATTGAAGATGTGGAATTTTGCCAAGGTGGAGATTTGTTGAATTATATCAAATTTCCATCCCACATCGGTGGGTTAAGGAGTTGGTGGGAAACTTTTCCCCTATAAAAGAAGGCTTAATGTTTAGGTTTTAAACACACCTCTCATTTGCCTTCTTTTATAGGGGGAAAATCCCCCCAACCCTTCTCTTCCCACCGATGTAGGACAAATAGTTTTGCCCAAATTCAACAAGTGCATCGTGCTGCCCTATTATTCCTTTGCGTTGACGAAAGAGAAAAATACTGCAGGAGAGTTGCCGGGCAAATCTCCTTTGGCAGAGGGCAGACATAAAAGAACACTTAAAACAATAGTTGCATGCCTTTAGCTGGCTGCCTGCCAATGGAGTTTTTGCCCTGTAATGCACCTACAGCTAAAACCTGAATTCAGCACACTGATAATCAGTTCAGTGGTTACTGAATTCTATTTATGAGGTCAAGAAACCAGGATATGCTTTCAACACAGCAGCATATGCAATGAGAGAATATTGCCCTTTCTTGACTGACTGAAGCTATCTTCTAGTTTACTTACCTCCAAGGCCATATTCCCAAAACTTAATTTTTAAAATTATGTAAAAAGGAAGAAAGGGCAAAGGAACAATTTGCAATTCTGTGCTTTATTCTACATATCTAGAAGATTTTGAACTACTCTTTCATGTAGAAAACATTCTACAACAGCTGTCAGAAAAAGAGAAAATGTGTCGACATTTACATAATGTAGCATAGCATTATTATAGGGGTAACGAAAATCCCTGAAGAGAAAACTTTAAAAAACTATTATAACAAAACTAACAAACAGTTACCACAAAAACGTAACGAACAAACAGAAGAAACTTGTGTGAAAGACGAAAAAAAAGAGTGCAATGAGTTAGGATATTCTGAAGCATGTTCTGAATTGGATTTCATGGCTGAAGCATTTTACAAGTGGAAAGGAAAAGGTGATTTTAGTGCGCCGAAGCTTGGGATCGAAAGCATATTTTTATTGCTTGAAATAGAAATACATAAGACCATCGTGGCAAATGGGTGTGTTGGGCTAAATTTGGGTGAGTCAAGATGGGTTAGGTCAATAAATGGTCATTGCCCAACCCAGCCCAAAGTGTAATTGGGCTAAGATGAGCAGGATCAAGATGACTTAAACAATGGGTTATAACTCAACCCGCCCAACTTGACCCATGTTTTAGAACCATATTCATCTTGCATAAAAAAAGCTTTTTACCTTAAAATGTGTAAGTTGAAAAATATTTTACAGACGGGGATGTGGGGCAGAAAACGAAAAAACAGAAAATAGAAAATTAAAAAGAAAAAAAAAAGAAAAAAAAGTTTTTGAGAGGGTTTGCGCGGAGGGGGGGGGTGCAAAAAACAAAAACAAAATAGAAAATTAAAAATCCAAAAAAAAGTAAAAAAAAAAAATTGGATGGGGGAGGGGGTAGGGTGGGTGGTGCAGAAAAACAAAAAAAAAAAATTGAGGGGGTTTGCGCGGGGGAGGGGGGAGGTAGGGGTGGATGGTGTAGAAAAATAAAAGAACTGAAAATTGAAAATACAAAAAAAAAAAAGTAAAATTGGGGCAACTAAGTAAATTTCTAGATAAGTTGGGTTGAGATTCCTTTATTTTGCGTGAGTTTCATGGGTTGTATTTGGGCTGCTTAATGGGTCAGAATGAGCTATAAAAAATAAGGGATTTTTACATTCCTATGGCATATAGTAAACTATATTACCCTAAATGTTCATGTTTAGTAAATTACCCTACCTACACAAGTTTTGTTTACAAAATATATACATTCCACCTTAAAAGGCTCACAATCCATTATTAGTGCCTTCAATTAAGAGATTTAGTTACACCATTTTCCTTTTTTTTTCTCCTCTCTCCCGTTTCTCTCCATATCTTCCATTATGTTCGGCTTATTTCTTCAAGAAGGTTTCTCAGTTTTTACTTTTATTTGATATTTTTTCCTTCTGTATATCTGTGCATATACATTTTGCTGATATTTTTTTTTTCAACAAGAGATTCTATCACTGAGAAGAGAAAAGCTTAAAGATGTATTTCATGGCTTCAAATAAAGTTACATTTCATGTTTTCGCTAAATAATTTTTAGGACGTATTTTTTTTTTTTATTTAGTACTTGTTTCTTCCTTGATTTCTTTTGCATCTCTCGTTTGGTTGCAACTTTCATCAGATAAGGAAATTTGTTTAAGTGCCTTCAATAATGAATAAAATTTATCTTTCAATTTGCAAGGTTTTAGGAGATTACCAAAGGTCTCGTGACTTTGAAAATAATTACTAGAATATTGATTTGTGCCCAGAGAAACTGATACAATTTTTCTTGACACTAGTTTTTGTTAACAGTAACTATGGTTACTTATGTGTAATGTTAGTGTAGTTTTGAGTTAGGCATACGTCTCCATAAGTTCGCGAGGACAAATTGAGTGGATTTGAGTTTTCATTAATGAATAATGGTCCCTCTCTTGGTTCGTATTGTATCATATCTTCTACTACTATTTACTTAGCAAATACAAATAGAATAGCTAACTTCACTTTCAAAGTTCCAACAGCTATTACGACGTGTTTATTTTTATATATTATTTCTACACAATTAAATACAACTACAATATCATACAACTTTAATACAATTTTTATACAAAATTTATACAATATGTCTTTTGTATATTTTGTATCTGATTTATACAAAATAAAAATAAATTTCATACAACTAATTATATATTATACAATTTATCTATAACTTTCACACATTATTTCTACCTAGTTAAATACAACTACAATAACATACAACTTAAATACAAATTTTATACAAAATTTATACAATATGTCTTTTGTATATTTTGCATTTTTTTATACATAGTAAAAACAAATTTCATACAACTAATTATATATTATACAACTTATCTATAATTTTCATACATTATTTCTACTCAATTATATACTACTACAATATCATACAACTTAAATATAATTTTTAAACAATATTGTTCAACTTTCATACAATAGTTAAATATATATACAATTTTTTTACAATTTTTGCAATATAATGTATGCCATATCTTCTTCTTTTTCTTCTTCTTCAAGTTTCAATCTGAAATTCAGCCAAAATCAAGTCTAATCTTCACCAAAACCCCTCAAAATTGAGATATAAACTGTAAACCATATTCCCAATTATTTGCAACAACACCCAATCCAAACAAAAATAATGATTTTTGAAAATCCAAATTCGAATTCAAAGCTTCAAAGCTTTTTAATGGCTGTCAGTAGTGGAATTGCTGCTCTCTTTCCCTTTGCTTTATATTACTGAAATCTGGGATTGAGAGATAGAGAGAGACGTAGAGAAAATTCTCAATTCTTTGCAACAACCTCCAATCCAAACAAACAATGTCATTTGAAAACCCAAATACGAATTCAAAGCTTCAAAGTTTTTTAATGGTTGTCAATGGTGGAGGGGTTACAGATTTTCGCTAGTTTTAGAAGAGGAAATAGTGGGTGATTGAAGAGAAAATCGTGGGGTGTGGTTTGATACGTGGGTGAGGGGATGGGATTTGGAGAGAGAAACTTGGGGGGGAGTGAGAATATACGGTAGAGTTAAATTAGGAGACTAATTAATACCATTAAAACCCCTAAAATGTACATAAATGGTAATTAGGTATATAAAAGGTAATTATATTAAAAGTTAAGCATGGAGAGTAATATAGTTTACTATATGGCATAGGAATGTAAAAATCCCAAAAAATAATGGGTTAACTTGGGCTCAACCCAAATTGACCCATGAGCTTTAATATTTGTAGCTAAAATATGAATTATTTACTAATATTTATAAAATGTCATATTCATGGAAGTTTTGTTGAGGGTGACCGCTTAAGAAGACAGCCAATTTGATCTATCTAACGTTAAGCAAAAAAAATAATTTATGAAACCCCATCTTACGTTTCCTTTGTAACACTATTTCGGTATGGTATGTAAGATTTAGTAAAGGAGTTAGAAAAGTTTAAGAATGGATCAACAAATCAACGTCGAAAATAATTTTGTGTAATTTCCACTTGTGGATCACACAAGTTAGACGTGTTCTTACTAAAATTTGGTTCTTTGCTTCATTCTTTGAAGTAACGAAAATCCCTAAAGGTAAAACTTTAAAAAAAATATTATAACAAAACTAACAAACAGTTACCACAAAACTTTAATATTACATATTTTGTGAAAAAAGTAAGGGGAAGTTTTCATTAATATAAGATCCATAAGAGTTAATTATATAAATTACAACTAGCTTTGTTATTACAATTATACAACTAAAAGCTCTAAGACAATAATTACTTAATTAAAAAGCTCCAAAGACATAATAACTACTTACCTAATTATAAGGAGATTCCTTATAATTAATGATAACCAAATTAAATGCATTTTAAAGTACAATAATTACTTATCTAAAAAGCTCCAAGACAATTAGTTATATATTACTATACTATATACTAGTATTAGCATCCGCGCGGATGCGCTGACACTAATCATGTCAAATATTTAAGTTATTTGGATTGTATGTAAATAATCTTAACATTTACTCTTTCTCAGTAAATATAGATAATCATTGAATTTTAACTACATGAAAAAAATTAACCATTTCTTGTGATGACCCGGCCGGTCAACTTAAGAATTTACGTCCCGATCCCGTATTAACTGCTTTCTCCAAGTTTATTTATGCTATTTTGATTTGTTGGGATGTTCGGTTTTGAGTTTCAGAGAGTTTTGAGACACTTAGTCCCTAAATGATAGCTTAAGTGTTGGAAAGTTGGCTGTAGTCGAAACAGTGTGAAGACGACCTCGGAATGGAAATCTGATGGTTCCGTTAGCTCCGTTGGGTGATTTCAAGGTTAGGAGTGTGTTCGGATTGTGTTTTGGAGGTCCGTAGCTAATTTAGGCTTGAAATGTCAAAAGTTGAATTTTTGAAGTTTCCGGTCCGATGGTGAGATTTTGATCCGAGGGTCGGAATGGAATTCCGGAAGTTGAAGTAGCTCTGTAGTGTTGAATGTGGCGTGTGTGCAAAATTTAAGGTAATTCGGACGAGGTTTGATAGACTTTTTGATCAAAAGCGTATTTTTAGAGTTTTTGAAATTCTTAGGCTTGAATCCAATGAAAAATAGGTGTTTTGATGTTGTTTTGAGCGTTCTGAAGGTTGGAACAAGTTTGAATGATGTTTTAGGGTTGGTTGGCAGGTTTGGTTGAGGTCTCAGGGGCCTCGGGTGTGTTTCGGATGCTCAACGGATCATTTTAAGTTGTAAAAAAATTGCAGATTTTGTTCAGCTGTTGCAGAGGAATTTTACTCTTCGCGTTCGCGTGTATGCCCTTGCGTTTGCGAAGAGTCAGTTGAGGAAGGTGAAAATTAAGCCTTCGCATTCGCGAGGAAGGCACCGCGTTCGCGAAGGGCTAAGTGTTTGTACATCGCGTTCGCGTGGGTGGTGTCACGTTCGCATAGAAGAAAATGAGCGGCTGAGTTTCAGTAGATTTAATGCATCGCGTTCGCGATAGGTGGAACACGATCGCGAAGGCCTGTCTGTGCAAAGCATCGCATTCGCGAGGTATTGTGCGCGATCGCGTAAGAGGAAAAATGGTTAAAATTATTTTGTGCTTCGCGAACGCGTGGGTTTGACCGCGTTCGCGTAAAAGGAATTACTTAGGCAGATATAAGATTTCAAAATCTAGGGTTTAGCCATTGTTATCAAAACTTAAACTTGGGAGCTCGGATTTGAGCGAGATTTTGAGGGATTTTCAGAGATATCGATTGGGTAACGATTCTAGACTCCTTTTTGCTTGTAACCCAATAATCTATACATGAATTCATCCTTTAATTTCAAAATTTGTATAAAATTTGGGGAAAAGTTCTTAGACCAAGAAATTGAGTTTTGATTGGGGGTTTGACATCGGATTTGGATAATTTTGGTATGGTTAGACTCGTGAGAGTTTGAGGATTCTGAAACTATAAATTTTACCCGATTCCGAGATGTGGGCCCGAGGAGTGTTTTGGTCATTTTATCGAATTTCGTGTATTAGCTTAGAATTTAATTGTAGAATCAGTTACTTGAAGTGTTATTTACATTATGCGATTGAATTGAATAGATTTGGGCCATTTGGAGTCGGATACTCGTGGAAAGAGTGTGGTTTCGGGTTGACTTTGAGCGGATTCGAGGTAAGTGGCTTGTCTAACCTTGTGTTGGGGACTTTCCCCTTAGGATTGGTATTGTGATAATTGAAATGTCTTGTACGTGAAGTGACGAGTGCGTACTTGTGCTAATTGTTGAAAATTCGATTTTCATTAAGTAATTTTAATTATGTTTTCCCTTTTTATTTATGTTACTTGACCTTTAAACCTGTTGTTAGTTAGAGAAGCATGGCTAATTGACTTAATTGTTTTATTTGTATTACGTGAAGCATGCTAGGTTAGAATTTTCTGTGTTACCTTGTTATGAAGTTGAGTTTATTGGAGTATTCCTTGTGCCATTGTTGTGTGTTTTACTTTGGGACTATGGGACGGTATCCTGGGAGATCCCCTGTACGCATTTACGATTTCAGCTGAAGTGTGGGATACCGAGAGATCCCTAGAATGTATATTGAGGATACTAAGAGATCCTCGGGATACCAAGAGATCCCTAGCATATATTGAGGATACCAAGAGATTCTCGAGATACCAAGAGATCCCTATCATACATTGAGGATACCGAGAGATCCTCAGGATACCAAGAGATACCTAGCATACATTGAGGATACCGAGAGATCTTCGGGATACTAAGAGATCCCTATCATACATTGAGAATACCAAGAGATCCTCGGGATACCAAGAGTTCCCTAACATACATTGAGGATACCGAGAGATCCTCGGGATACCAAGAGATCCCTGGTATATATTGAGGGTACTAAGAGATCCTCGGGATACTAAGAGATCTCCGGTTATCATCCTTGTTATGAGTGGTACTTCCTGGTGTTTGCCATTATTTTGTTTCCGTTATTGTACTCCTTATTATCCTGTGTAGATTCTTACTGTAGATTTTCAACTGTACTGCTTATCTTATAATGTCATGTCTCATATTCTTTATTTTATATCAGTAGGGCCCTGACCTTCCTCGTCACTACCCAACTGAGGTTAGGCTTGGCACTTACTGAGAACTGTGGGGTACTCATGCCCCTTCTGCGCATGTTTTTCATGTGCAGATCCAGGTACCACTACTCAGGCCTACCATCCTTGAGGGAGGCGACTGCTCTAGAGACTTCGAGGTACCTCTATCGCATCCGCAGACCGAGAAGTCCCTTTCTATTCCAGCTTTTAGTATTTAGCCCTTCTGTATTTTTCTATTCTTAGTAGACATTCCGGAGTTAGAGCAATGTAATATTTCTCTTAGCTTGTGATTCATGGGTTTCCAGGTCTTGGATTTACGTATTGGTATTGAGAGTTAGACATGGTGTATGCCGAGTAGCACATTTAAACACTATTATTACTTTATTCCTGTTTTAAATTGTTTTACTTCCGCAAATTTTGGGTTTTCTTCCGCAATTTAGGCTTACCTAGTCGTAGAGACTAGGTGACGTCACGATGGTTCACGGAGGGCGAACCAGGGTCGTGACATTTCTTCTATTTTTCTTTTTTGATATCATTCTTGCCGGTGTAATTGGATCATAAAAATAGTCAAAAAGCAAAATAATAACTCATATTTGTGTCAAAACAATCAATGTTGAGACAATGAATGATTCTTTGGATAAGACTTAACTCTTTTACTACTACTTGAACTCTTATTTGGTGTGTTGATATCTCTTAAAAAATATTTCTTTCTTAAATTTCAGTTTCTAAAACATTATTTTTCAATACTAATTATTTTTATAATAATGTAATTGAAAATATTATTCTTAATTCAAAACTCATTATAGTTGGCTATCTAAAAATATAAAAATTTCTTTAGCTAGTGAATTCTTTTACTCCTTTTTGATATTTGACATTAACCATGTTAAATATTTGGGTTATTTGGATTATATGTAAATAACCTTAACATTTAAACCTTCTAAATAATTATAGATAATCGTCAGATATTAATTAAGAAACACTACATGAAAAAAGACTAACATTTTTTCAATTCTCCTAGTGATAATTTTATTTTTGTACTATTATCATAGGTGTCATTGGAACTAAAAATAGTCATAAAGTGAAACAATAACTCATATTGATGGCAAAGCACAAAGGTTGACACGATATAAATAATTCTTTCATTACGACGTGACTCTTATACTACGACTTGAACTCTTATTTGGTATGATTTTATCTTTCAAAAAATATTTCTATTTTGAAATTTCAATTTCTAAAACTTTATATATATTATAATAATGATTATCTTTATAATGATACAAGTGAAGATATTATCCTTAATTTAAAATTCACTTTTATCGGCTATCTAAAAAGTTAAATGGTTGTTTGGCCGGATTTATTTCAGTATGACTCCACTTTAAGTTTATCGATATCTCTAGCCCCAAAATTTAAATTTTTAATACCCTATATATATAAAAAAAATTATTGAATCATTAAATGTTAAATTAGTTGATTATTATTATAAAACATTGCATATATTGTCATAAAATTATCAAGTAGTTTATTTTTCGACACCATACTTGGTTTAACCTCAATACAAACTACTTAAATTGCATTTCAATTCAAATTCGAACATCATATCAGTTTGTTAGTAATAGTAATTTTTTAAAAACGACATATAATGTAAATTAAAAAAAAATATTCGAAGATATCCTTATCTTATTATCTAGATCTATATATTTGAGTTGGAAAAAAATAAAATTTGAAATCAATGAGATTAACTTTCAAATTTTTTATACTCAACAAAGATGAAACATAAGAAGAAATTTGTTGTCATCTTTTATTTCTCATTTTTAGATCTTTCTAACATTGTTTTCAATATTTGTTTTCTTTTATCTTATTTTTTGTGTCATTTTTTCTTTGTTACAAAAAATTAATTGATTTCACTATAAAAGGATGAGTTTTAATAAAAAATGTCTGCATATGAACTTTAATTATATTTTTAGTCATTGGTTGAAATTATTTCATATTTTTTTTTGGCTTTATCTAATCAGCCTAAATAGGTGCTCACCCAATCACTTAAATTAAAAAATTAAATGATGTGTAATTTATATATAATCCATATATAATATGTGTATAATCGTATGTTGTCAGTATATCATCTATTTATATTAGCTATAAAAAGTAAACAATAAATATGGCCGGATATCATGTAAATATTCCATAAGATTTCGGTTTTTTGAGTTTATCCATGATATAACTTCTATTATAATAATTTAAAAACTCTCTACTAATGTTCAAAAATATCTTATCTTTTTATTATCTTTGAATTAAAAAATATTAAAGAGTTTTTTCGAAATAATTTGTTCACATTTAAAAAAAATATATTTCACGTCATATCAATTTTTTCTTTATATATACTCTTTGTTACACTCAAAAGTCGATATAGAAACTATCAATTACAAACCAATTTATCTCTTATTGAGTTTGAAAAAAAAAACCTTTCACATAATCTAATGATTCAAAACTAATATTCTTCAACAAAAAAAAATTATACCCTTGCAATATTAGCTTGATACAGGTAAATAAAAAGGTTTCAGCTTATACCCTTCAATTCTTGAATGTACTAAATTGAAATTAATGATAGCAATTGTATATCTAAAGTTTTGTTATTTGTTTGATGTCCATTTATGCAAATTGACTCTTCAAACAAATAATCTTCAAGAAGAAAAAATAAACAGTTTTTTTTAAGATTGATTAATTTTGTGATGTTTCTTTCTCCGGCATGTATGTTTAATTTATTATATAAGTAAGTAAACTTTTATTTGGTTTTGTAAACTCTTTTTTGTTATTCAGATAAATATAGACATGTACCCTATATATTACATTTATTTTAAAAGAGTTTTGTTTTATTCAAATCTAGCTACAGTGTTTCAAAGAACTATACTTATAGGATTTTAAATGTGAAAAAGTTTTATAGTTATATGGAGTAGTTTTTTTTTTGCTAGAGGCGAAGTAGCATTTAAATAATTATAAAAAATAACAAAAGTTCCTAACATGATTTCATATGATCATTAACCGAATTAAGCATGATAACATGATAAAAAAAGATAAATTTTATTTTTAATTTAAATTCGAAGTTTAGAACTTTATCTATAAATTCAAAATTATCTTTTAATTATATATATATATATATATATATATATATATATATATATTATGTTTGTATTTAACTAAAATAGTCAAATATATAATAAAGTTACCATATATTATTGACATTTATTAGCTTGCCATTTGGCTTAACCATAATGTTAATTATATATGGTAACTTTCTTGCTTTAATATATATATATATATATATATATATATATATATATATATATATATATATATATATATATACTAGTATCTATAAACCTATTTTTGTAATATTGAACCAACATCGCACTTTGCTCCTTGTAATATTACGTAATCTATAATATATGCTTCTTTGGTTGACCAAAAAAAGAAAAAAAACTCCAATACCATTACAAATAAATAGCACCTCCTTTCTTCATGAGAAATTTGGCCTCTAACGAAAACAAAAAACTAGCTACACTTTGCTCTAATTACAGAGGAGTTGCTGTACTAAATTCCTACATCTACGTGCTCTATTTGAATTCTTGGTAACCTGTATTCTTTTTATGATCTCATGTTTTATCTGTTGTACTACATTCTCTTTAGGTACAGTAATGCCTCTGAAAATCTTCCAAATCCTTGCACGCCATGTGTGGTAAATCACAGCTCCATTGATAGCAGCTGCCAATTCTTTCTTATATACCTTCCAATGTTTCTTGTTTGTAATGTCCAAAGCCTGTGAGATATTTCCTGTTGGTATCTTTATGTCTGTCTATTGATTTACTTCTTGCCTTAGTGCTGTGATCCATGCACACTCCACAAATAAGTGTGTGATAGTTTCTGTCATGTGTGCATTACATAAACATCATCTGCTATCCTCCACTGGGACTTTCAACTTGAGTAATCTCTCCTTTTGTGAGTAGCCTCTCATGCACTATCAACCATACTATGAACCTTTGCTTGGATTAAGCTATTGAAGTCTATATCAGGTTTGCAATCTTCAATTTAGGATGTTCGCCAATGAGAGCAAGATAACTACTAGTTATTGAGTATTCACCACTTCTAGTAGGCTTCTATTTATCTTGCTCATACCAGCTTTGCATTTTAATTTTCAGACCATTTATCTTTCTCCTATACCAGCTACTATCTGCCGGGGGTTGATGAGTTCAAACATTTGTTTCTGCCTTCATGTACACCCCATTTCACCCATAAGACTTCTTTACATTTGATTAGCTTCCATAACAGCTTCCCCACTAATGCTATTTTTCAGTTTCTGCAACCCTTTATATTCAATCCTCCTAGCTTTTTAGGATAACAGATCTTTTCCCAAGCAACCAAGGATAGTTTCTTTCTCTCCTCCGAGCTGCCCCAGAGGTATTCTCTACATATCCTGTCAACCTCCTTGAGTATACTTTGAGGTAATATAAACACTGTACCCCAGAAGGTATGGATGGAAAACAACACTGCATTAATAATTTGCAGTCTACCAGCATATGATAGTAGCCTTGAGTAGGTGACTCTGATCCTTTGAGTTATTTTCTCTACCAGCATGTGACAATCGAGCTTGTTCCATTTATTTGGGGAGAGGGGAAGTCCAAGGCACCTTATGAGAAATGTACCTATCATAAAACCAATTACTTCAAGCAGCTTCTTCTTAGTATTATCATCCACTCCAGCCATGAAGATATTAGATTTATCCATATTTGCTGTCAATCTTGTTACATTGCTGAAATGATTTATTGCCTCCATAATCCTTTAACTGAGCTTTCATTTCCTTTACAAAAGATCATCAGATCATTTGCAAATATGAGATGAGTCAGCTTTAGTGTTTTGCATATTGGTTGATATTTAAAATCAGGAAGTCTGGTAACTATCTTCAATATCCTTGATAGGTATTCCATGACCAATAAAAATAGAAGAGGAGAGATAGGATCTCTCTGCCTAAGCCCTCTCTTCCCTACAAAGTATCCATGACTTTCTCCATTTATTTTAACAGAAAACATTGGAGTAGACACACACACCATGATCCTCTGAGTGAATTTGTCTGGGAACCCAAAGCCCCTCAGTGCTTCTTCAACGAACTCCCAACTCACCATGTCATACGCCTTCCTAAGATCTATCTTCATAAAACATCTTGGAGTTGTCTTTCTGTAATAATGTCTTAGAATGTCATGACATATTAAGATATTGTGCAGTATTGATCTCCCATGTACAAATGCAGACTGATTCTCTCCTACTAAATGATCAACTGCCACCTTCAGCCTGTTGCATAGCAATTTGGAAATGCACTTGTACAGTACATTGCAACATGATATTGGTCTGTATTGGCTGGCCAATTCTAGATTGTCCACCTTCGGTGTAAGGGCTATAATTGTTGAGTTGAGTTGCTTGAGAAACTTTCCATTGTGAAAAAATTGTATTACTGCCTCTGTGATATCTTGCCCCACTATAGGCCAAGCAACCTTGTAGAAACCTCTCCCAAAACCATCTTGACTCGGACTCTTGTTGCTATCAATATGGAACACTGCCTCTTTAACTTCCTTGTCCACAACAGGCCTTAGCAACTCCAGTTGTTGAGCAATAGACAAAGTAGGTCCATTTTTTAGAATTCTAGTAAAAGCTTGCACTCTAGATGTATACTTTCTTCCTAATAATTTAGAGTAGTAATCCACAAACAAGTTTGCAATAGACCCTGGATCAGTTTGTCATGTGCCTGCATCATCCTTAATTTGAGTTGTGGCTTGTTTAAGCTTTCTATGCTTTATAATTGAGTAAAAATATCGTGTGTTATCATCTCCTAACTTGATCTATGTAGCATTACTTCTTTGTTGTAGATACATTTCTGCCAAATGTGAAGATTGTTTGAACTTCTTATAAGCCAGGGATTCAGCTTGCTGAACCTCTTTATTTGAAGGATCCCTTTGGAGTTTTAACTGACTTTATTTAAGTAGCTTCTTATCTTTTTCTGCTTCTCTCACGATATCATGACAATATTGTGATTACATAACCCTCTGTTTCTTCTTGAATTGTTTCAGCCTTTTCACTACTTGATACATTTTGCAGCCCTCAATTTTGTCAGCCCATCCTTCTTGTACTATTGCATTAAATTGTGGATGTTGAGCCTATATGTTACGGATCTGAAATAATTTATTGAATTTCCTTCTTTCCTCTATCAGTGACACTTTTGCAGGACAGTGATCAGTGATTGCTTCTGGAAGAAATATGGCCCTACTTACTGGCATTACATCTATCTATTTCCCATTAATGAACACCCAATCAATCTTTGAAAATATCTTTTGTTCTTCATGTTTATCATTCCAAGTGTACCTATTACCTTGTGCTGGTAACTCCAATAAACCACATTCTTCTACACAGCTGTGGAAATCTTTCACTTCTGCCCAGGTCACAGGGTTTCCTCCTATTCTATCTTCTACTTTGAGGACTGAGTTAAAATCCTCTAATACCATCCAAGTCCTTGTATATCTCCTGCTATGAATCACCAACTTTTCCCATAGTTCTTTCCTCTCTTTTCTTGTATTTAATGCATAGACATAAGATGTAACGATTCGATCGCTTGTTTTGAGTTCTACATGTTGTTCTGTAGTTTGAGGCCCTTAATAACTTCACTTCAAGTATTATGACTTGCATGCATGGTCAGAATTGAATTTCGGGAAGTTCAAAGTTAATTTGGAGCGAAAATTCTCATTTCGAAAGCTTTAAGTTGGAAGAATTGACTAAAGTATAATTTTTGAGTAAACGACCTCAGAATTGGGATTGAAGGTTCCATCAGGATCGTATGATGATTTTGAATTTGGGCGTATGTCCGGATCGGGTTTTGGATGAGTTGGGAGCGTTTCGGCACCTATTATGGACGTTGGCATTTTGGAAGAATTTCATAAATTTGGGTTGAGGTGTATTTCAATGTTATCGATGTTCGTTTGGGATTCCGAGTCTGGGAATAGCTCTTTATGGTAATTCTAGTATTGAGAGCGCGTCCGAAAGTGGATTTGGAGGTCCATTGTTCTTTTCGGGGTCATTTGGCGAAAGTTATAAATTTGAAGGTTTTTGAAAAGTTTGACCGGGAGTGAACTTTTTGATATCGGGGTTGGATTCCGATTCTGGAAGTTGGAGTAGGTCCTTAATGTCGAATGTGACTTGTGTGCAATCATTGATGTCAATCGAACGTGATTTAATAGGTTTCAGCATCGAATGTAGAAATTGGAATTTCTTAGTTTCATTAGACTCGAATTGGGTGTGATTCATGTTTTTAGCAATGTTTGATGTGATTTGAGGCCTCGACTAAGTTTGTGATATGTTTTGAGACTTGTTGGTATGTTCAGACGGGATCCCGAGGGGCTTGGGTGAGTTTCGGGTTGGTTTCAGACCATTTCTAGGCCATTTTTAGCTATTGGGTTTTGGCTACAGAAGTGTGCTATGCGATCGCGGGGAATTGGTCGCGATCGAAATGATTAAAATGGGAGAAATTGGCCAGTTATTCGCGATCGCAGAAGGCCTTTCGCGATCGCATAGAGGAAAGTTTCTACTGCACTGACCTGACTTTGGAAGCTTGTATTTTGCAATCTATAAGAAATTTGGAGATGATTCAAAAATAAAAGTTGTAGTACTTTGTGTCTAGTTTTCATAAAATCAAAGCATTTGAAATTTGGAGTTGTGTACAAAACGTTATGAGTGATAAACTACAGCCTATCCGGGAAGAATTTGGCAATCGCGAAGAAGAAATTTGTGTTGCACAGGGCTAACTTTGGAAGATTATATCTGGTAATATATAAGGAACTTGTGAGATGAGAAAAGCTTGAAATTTGTAGTCCTTAGAATCTAGTTTTCAAAAAGTTAAACCATTTATAATTTGGAGTTTTGTACAAAAAGTTTTGACCATTATACCATAGGCTGTCTAGAAGAGCTGTGCATTTGTTCTTCATGATCATGAAGCATTTTTCGCGATCACGAAGGGAAAATTTTGGGTCGAGAATTGTTGTGCTTCGCGATCACGAAGCATTTTTCGATCGCGAAGAGTAAATACCTAGGAAGAAGCTATATTTCGAGGTTTCGTCCATTTTAACATATTTGGAGCTATGGAGCTCGGATTGAAGCAATTTTTAAGGCGATTCACCATATGGATTGGGGTAAGTGTTCTATATCTGAAATTAATTATACTTCATGATTCTATGGATATATTCATCATTTATTTCGGAATTAGATGGAAAAAATCATGATTTTTGCAAAACTTTTCAAGAACGAAAAGTTAAGATTTTGAGGTCAAGTTATTATCGGAATTTGATAAAATTGGTATGGTTGAACTCATATCAGAATGGATTGTCGGATTTTATGAGTTTTATCGGGTTCCGAGACGTGGAACCCACTACCAACTTTTCGAGCGGAGTTGAGAGTTTTTATAAATTATTAAATTTCAAGCATTGGAGTATATTTTTAATTAATTTGTACGTTGTTTGGCTAGTTTCGTATTGAACGACACTAAGTTGGGGCTTTAGAGCGAAATTGTGACCGAAAAGTGGGTTTTAAGACGAGGTAAGTCTCCTTTCTAACCTTATAAGAGGGAATTAGCCCCATAGGTGAACTAAATTATTATATGCTTCTATTTGTGGGGGGCTACGTACGCACGAGGTGACGAGAGTCCATACGTAGCTACTAGCTATGCCTATGTCCGGGTAGTTCTAGGCTTACATCATGTCTTGTTGATATTGTTATTGATTTCTGTTTATTATTTTCCTTGAGAAGGAGCGGGATTGAGTTTGCTTATTAAATTTTTTAAAATGAGTTGAAATTGAGGAAAAATTGGGATCTTAAAAATTTTCATTTGAACTTCGTATTTTGAAAAGAATGGAGGAATATTATAATAACTTAAGAAATCTATGTGTAACCGCATCGCAAGTATGATCCGCCAGCGGGATAATCTCTTAAATTTATATTTGACCACGTCACAAGTATGATCCGCGAACGGGGTAATTCATTATACTATTCTCATGGGAGCGGGTCGATCACCTCGGCAGGTTAATAGATACATCTATGGTTCGCGTCGTTCGACCCTCGACAGTGCACAATTTACATTTATGTTGGATTGGGCCGAACGTCTTCGGTGGTATTTTTGTGTGATAATAGAACTGGAAGTCCTTTTTTTAATTGGTATAAATTCATTGTTTGGTGTGATCATATGTTTTAAAGGAAGGAAGTGGTTTAAGCTCTTGAATATAGTAAAGACTTGTTCAGTTATTTCTTGTTCTGATTTTTATTGTTGTATATCACGCTTAATTGAAATTTCGTATTATCATATTGTTGGCCCTTAGTAAGTGTCGAAGTCGACCCCTCGTCACTACTTCTTCGAGGTTAGACTGGATACTTACTGGGTACGCGTTGTTTTTGTACTCATACTACACTTTCTGTACATTTTGTTGTACAGGCACATGTATGACTAGTGGCCTTGTGGGCGCAGCAACGTGGTTGATACGAGAACTTAGGTGAGCTGCATCTTATGAGACGATCCGCAACCAGTAGAGTCTCCTTCAGAATTTTTGTATTTTCTTTTCTGTCCAAATTTTATATTTCAGACAGTTATTGTATTTTATTTTACTTCCTAGTAAATGCCCATGCACTTGTGATACCTGGTTCTAGGATGATTAGGGGATATTCAGTATTGAAATTAGAAAACATCATTATTATTTTGTAAAGTTCATCTTTTACTAGTTAAATTGAAGGAAATTTATGATTTCAAAAATATTAAAAAGAGATTAAATTAACTGTTTAGTGTTGGCTTGCTGACAGTGGTGTTCGGTGCCATCATGACCTTTAACGAATTTTGGGTCGTGACATAAGATAATTCAAATGTCATTTGAAGGGGAATATAATGAACTTCATAGTTGATTACTTGAGCTGACATACTCATAGGAGTGACTTTGTAGTAATCAGGTCTCCAAGTAACCTGAATTTTACCATTGTAGTGATATTCTAGGTTTGTAAGGTACTTCCATACCACAAACATGTTACTTGCTAACTTCTCAATTCTATTTCTTTTTATTTTTGTTTCTAGTAGACCAGCCTAATTGCAAAGGAGCTTCACCTTGTTTTGCTTATTAGGGGCATTAAGCCCCCTAACATTCCAACTTAATATATTAACCATCCCCAGTGAGTGATTGTTTTGGTCTCCCACATTTGTGCTACTCCCTCCGTTATCTGTTATGTTGACCTCTTTACTATGTAGGACTTGAAAAGAATTTGAATTCGGAACTTTTGGTTGTTGCTTTTGTTGTGGCTTTCTTGCTCTCAATGGGGTCTGCCATCTTGTAATATCCTCTTGCTTTTTCTTCCCTATTTGTCTTCCCACCATTTGCTCTCTATTGCTATCAGTTCTAGTACTTGTTGCCTCCTTCCTTTGTTCTAAGTTAACCTGAATTTGTTCCTTGTCCTTATTATCTTTAGGTTCTATTTGTGCCATTTGTGCCATAGTGTTCTTCTCCTTCTGATATTATGCATTTGTCATTTCTAGTTTCTTCTTGTTCCTGCACTCTTTCTCTGCATGCCTATATTTAGAGAAATGACTGCACACGGTTGGCTTCCAATCATAATTGACTTTTTATTCAATTAACTTACATCTTTCATTCCTGAAGAGAACTACATCTAGCAGTTTTGCATTCATTCCTACCGCAACTAGTAACCTTGCAAAATTCAGTCCATTCTTCTTTTCTGTGTTTTTGTCCACCATTATAGGTTTTCCCACTAAGCTGCCTATCTTGCTCAACCCTTTCTTACTCCATTATTTGAAATCCAGTCCAGGAGACTTAATCCAAATTGGAACTGTTTGCAATTCCTCTCTGGTGAATTCCAGTTCTGGTGTCCATGCTTTTACAATGAAAGGTTTGTTATCAAAGTGATAAATACCACCTTGAATCACCTCTTGCTTTCCTACCTCTGTCTCAGATCGAACCACTATCACTCCATTTTTAAGCATAACGATTCTATCAATGCCATATTTCCCCCACAAACGTTTGATGTACCCATGTATTACTGTGAATGGGGGATGTTCCCCTAGCACATAACATATTACTGCTTTTTACCAATATTCAATTTCAGAACTAATATCATCCAATTCAATTTCTATTATTGAGGACTCACCATGTATTTTTTGGTGCTACATGTTCCAATTTATATCATGCATTTGAGATTTTTGCTATGTCGAATTCATCCTAGATTGATCCTTGCTTCTTCTGCATTTTCATCTCCTCTTAGACCTCATTTGCCCATGATTTTTTGCCACTGCTGGTCGGTGCTTCTTGATCCTTGCTTGGAGAAGCTTGTAACACTTCAGACCATACTCGTTGTGCTTCGATCTGCTAAGATTTCTCTGTTTCTCTGCTTAGGGTTACTATTTCATTGGTTTTTGGACTTGGCTGAATTTTCCTTGCTAATTCTTTGCTACCATTGCTTGATTTATGCCATCGCTGAGCAATTTCATATGATGTGGATGCTTCCTTAGTGATTAGAGCCTTCTGGGATGGGATGCGAGCACTCTTGCCCATGGCTGGCGCAGGTTAGCTAATATGCACCGAGAGAGAAAAGCAAACCATCTGATCCTTTTTACCGCATTATATAATATATGTTTAATATGTGTATAAGCGTATATAATCAATGTATAATTTATATATATAACTAGAAAAAGTAAACAATGAATATAGCTGGCTACTTATGTGAAGATCCCCTATAAACATAGGCATTATCTATTGTATGCACCAACAGATATTTTTGGTATATATCGTATACTCTATATTCAGTAGAATTATATAACAACTACATATATTTATATATTTGATATACATTATATATTATGGAATAGAATTGTATGTGAATTTTCAGGTAGCAGGAAAATTCTTCTCTATTATGTGTATATGGCGTTATAATTATTTCTTTGGTCAAGAAATTCATATATCTTTAGTCTTGTAATTGACGTAATATCTGATTATGAAAATCCAATAATCTTTGAGGACCGAGAAACTTTTATATAATTAGAATGAACAGTACAATTTGCTAATCAAAATTCAAACATATTAATGAAAAATAGTTGGGTGATATAATCTCAAGAGAGATATAAGGATGCCCTTTGGGTGAGAGAATCTCAAGAAAGATATATTAGGGATATTAAAATTTATAAATTTTAAAATAAATTGTTAGTATTTATATAATATCTAAAAGTAATTATAACTTATTTAAATAAGTTTTAAATAAGTCTGTGTAAAATCTTGCGGAAGAATTAGGGAAACTTACACAAATGTCCCAAATAAATATCAACTTACCAGCCTCTAGTCATTAGTCATAGACTTATTAAAACTAGCCAACAAAAATTGAAAAACCAAATAATAGGGTTCTTTCTCTCAAAGAATCACATGCAAAAATCACCTTTCATATTTGTAAGCGTGATTAGCAATACTAGATACAAGATAGAAAGAAAATTTTACGGATGAGGTAGCAAATAAGGTGATGAAATACAAAAATATATACAATATTCCAAAAATCTAAAAAAAGGAACTTTTTCAATGGGTATAGTTGAAATTCATTGAAAATATATAGATAAGTTAATATACAAAATTTGAGCAAGATTGGAGGTGATTTGGATTGGTTTTGTATCAAATTCCGTAATTAAATCGAGTTCAAAAAAGTCTTTTGCGACACATGTATCAAACATGTATCACGCATGTATCTCACACACATGTATACATGGATATACATGTGATACATAATTGATACAAATATGATACATATGTGATACACAAATGATACACAGTGTGATACACATATCATTTTTTTCATGTTCAGTTTTTACTTCGAATTTTCAATTCAAACCACCTCAAAACTTCACCAAATCATCCCAAAACTGAGATTCAAGCTCCTTAAATTGTGCCTAATCTATTCTAATAGCACCCACTCCAAACAAAGAAAAAATTTGATAGTTTTTTGCTACAAATAGCTAATTGGCTATTTAGCTAATATTAGTAATATCTTATCAATTGACCAATTTTTGTGATGAGCTACTTATAAATAGACATAACTGGTAATTTTCCAAGAATTACAGGTCCCCATTCTTGGGCTCGGACAAGAATAAGCTATATCGAGTGGGCTCTGGCCCAAATAATGATTATTGAGGCCCACGTCTAAATGTGAGATGCTTGTGATTTGTCCAATCGAATTTATAAGCTTATATATATATATATACACTCAAATTTATATAAATTTGTGGCTACAGGATATAAATAATTCCGACCGCGAACTAAAAGTGATCTATACTCGATTTTTATTGCAGAAATACACCTATCCAGATTTGAGACTTGGAAGTGCACTCCATAGTTTGTCTCTCGTTCATATTTCCTTTATAAGATGATTTTCTTCTTTGTTATGATAAATATCATATTATGGTGGATGTCTACTCTTCCTCCATGATCTTCATGTCAAATGCTTAATGACATATTCAATGACATATTTTTTATGTTCAATGATATATTCTATGACATATTTTCTTCACTTTTCATGCCTATATAAAGGCCTTGTAATAGATAGGAAAATACACACAATTGAATAAGAAAATCTCTTCCTTCTCTCTATCTCCATTTCTTGTTCATATTTTACTAAATTGCTTTTATTTCCTTGTTCCATATTGTTACTTTGAGTTATATTTCATAACATGTTATCAGCACGAGTCTCTAACCAATTCTATATATATCTACAAAATTATCCTACATCCGGAAAGATTGCAATTAGAAGCCATACATATCATTTCATGTTTGAAAGTAAAGAGAAACTACATATGGTAAGTAATGAAACATAAGAAGGTATGATTATCTTATACTTGTCATTACTCTAATGTCTCGTATGCACACAACTTCATATCATACATGTATTGCATAAGCACATATTAATATTACATCTTTCATATCACATGAATGGAATAAAATTTTCGAAGTTCTATATGTGAAAATTATAGTAGCAATTAATTGTTGATATGAGGCATGTCATGGTAACCAAGGATATGTTATATAAGTTGTCTTATGCATATTTGTGTGTTAACTATCTTAAATCTGTCCTACCGCTTTTAACATTTTCTTTTACTTGGATGAATATTTTTTCCTTTTGGATTTTTGCACTTGCATATAGTAAAAAAAAAGGGAGAATAAAAAAAATGTCATACTGATTAGAAGCATAAATCATCTTGAAGAAAACAAGAAATACTTCACATCTTTATCTAGGTTTATTAATTACTTCTTTGAAATTTGGAAAACAAATCAACTACTGAGAAAGTATACTTCATAATTTATGGTCGTATCATTTGAAAGCAAACAACGATTAGTATGACTACTAGAAGAGGTATTTTCGAGTTGTGATGACCCAAAATGTCATCTTTAATAAAAATAATTATCTCGGTATTTTAAGACCTTGAAAAGCGGTATCAATAATTCATCGACTTGCGTGCACAGTCCATATAATTTTCTGAAAGATTTTTATGTGAAAAATGGATTAAATTGTGAATTAGAGCTTTAAAACTTAACTAAGTTGACTTCGGTCAACATTTTGAACAAACGAATCCGGATTCAAGTTTTGACCATTTCGGTAGTTCCATATCGTGATTTGGGACTTGGTCATATGCCCGAAATCGAATTCGGAGGTCTCTAGCTCAAATTATCGCAATTTAACGGAATCTAGAAATCTAAGGCTAACGATTTCTTAAGTTTGACCGGAGATTTGACTTTTGAGCAAACGACCCCGGAATGGAATTTTGATGATTCCAATTGTTTCGTATGGTGATTTTGGACTTAGGAGCATGTTCGGATTTAGATTTGGAAGTCCTGTAGGACAATTCGGCGTATTTTGGCGAAAGTTGAAAAATAGAAGATTTTTGGAAAAGTTTGACCGAGAGTTGACTTTTTGATATCGGGGTCGGAATTTGAATCTGAAAATTGGAACAGCTCCATAATGTTATTTATGACTTGTGTGCAAAATTTGAAGTCATTCCGTATTGTTTTGGTATGTTTCGGCGCAAAAAGTAGAAGTTGGAAGATTTGAAAACTCATAACTCAATTCAATGAGCGATTCGTAATTTCGGCGTTGTTTGATGTGGTTTGAAGCCTCAATTAATTTTGTATTGTATTTTGGAGCATGTTGGTATAATTGGTTAAGGTCCCGAGAGCCTCGTGATGGATTTCGGACAAAAAAACAAGTTGCTGAAATTTTCTGTTGTAGAAGCTTTGGACAGCACTGTGCAATCGTGGAGCCTACTTCGGAAGCTTGTATCTCGAAATCTGTAAGGAATATAAAAATTTACAAAACATGAAAGTTGTAGCCCTTGAATCCTAATTTCCATAAAGTTAAATTATTGATCATTTTGATATCTATACAGAAAGTTATGATCGATTTACTGAAGGCTGGTCAAGCTGTTTTGAAAATTTTCTAGAAAATTCTGATGTGAGTAGGCTATTTTGGGAGCTTATATCTCTCTATATATAAGGAACTAGTGATGAGCAACACATCACAGTTGTAGCTCTTGGTGTCTAGTTTCCAGAAAGCTAAACCGTTCATCATTTGGATATTTGTACAGAAAATTATGATCAATTTACTGAAGGCTGGTAATGTTGTTTTTTTTCTGGGATAGAGGCAAAATCGCATGTATCAAATGCGATTTATAAGCCTCAAATGACAAATGCAACTTGCCTAGACAGATTCTTAATACGAGCGTTAGCCATTTTTACTCATTTTTGAGTTTTGAGTCTCGAATTTAGGCGATTCCAAAGGGGGTTTTCACGACTTTGACTTGGGTAAGTGTTCTATATCCGAAAGTGATTATATTTCATAAATCCATGTCCATATTCATCAACTATTTCGGATTTAGGTGTAAGAAATTGGAGTTTTTGTAAAATCCTCAAAATCAAATTTTCAAGATTTGAACATCGATTCGGAGTCGGATTTGAGTAAAATTAGTATGGTTGGACTCGTAATTGAATGGATTATCGTATTTTGTGAGTTTTGTCATATTCTGAGATGTGGACCCCTGGGCGATTTTTGCGTTAATTTTGGATTTTGTTGGAAAATTTGTATTTTCATATGGAATTAATTCCTATAATATGTATTGAATGAATCGAGTTAATTGTGACTAGATTCGGGATGTTTGGAGGCCGATTTGAGCGACAAAGGCATTTCGGAGTAGGATTTTGCTCGGATTGAGGTAAGTAACGATTATAAATCTGGTCATGAGGGTATTAAACCCCGGACATTGTATCGTATGACTATTTTAGAGGTGACACACATGCTAGATGAGGGGCGTGTGGGCGTGCACCGTAGGGATTGTGACTTGGTCCGTCCCGCGAGACTGTGGAATCAATTGGCCTACTGTTTAATACATGTTCCCTTTGTTTTCATAGAAATTGACTGTACTTTATGTTAGAAATCATGTTTAGGCCTTATGTGATCATTGTTGAGACCTGAGAGGTCATGTACTTGCTGAATTAGCTGCTAAATTACAGTTTGTACTTAGTTATAGCTTTTCTTTCTGTTTATTATTGATACATGATATTACTTCTGTTTGGGCTGTTTATATGATTTCTGAGAGTCTGAGAGACTAGAAAGATTGATGACTGAGTAAGGCCGAGGGCCTAGTTGTGAGATATTGATACTATAGCACGTGAGTTATCCGTGCAGCACGTGAGTTGCCCGTGCAGATCCAGATATTGATACTATAGCACGAGAGTTGTCCGTGCAGCACGTGAGTTGTCCGTGCGGATCCAGATATTGAAACTATAGCACGTGAGTTATGCGTGTAGCACGTGAGTTGTCCGTGCGGATCCAGATATTGATGTTATAGCACGTGAGTTGTCCGTGCAGCACGTGAGTTGTCCGTGCGGATCCAAATATTATATTATAGCACGTGAGTTGTCCATGCAACACGTGAGTTGTCCGTGCATATTATAGCGCTTAGGCTGAAAGAGCCCCTCTAGGAGTCTGCACAACCCCAGTGAGTGCATGTATATGATAGCACATGAGTTGTCCGTGCAGCGCGTGAGTTGTCCGTGAAATTTATAGCGTTTAGGCTGAAGGAGCCCCTCTAGAGTCTGCACACCCCCAGTGAGCGCAGGTACCTCTTGAGTATGATTATTGAGGGCTGAGAGCCGAGTGATTGAGCTATTGAGATGAGCTGAGTGATTGTTGCCTTGAGAGGCCATATTTGTTTTCAGTTATTTGCTACACTTGGTTTCTATTTGTCCATGTCGTACATATTTCTAGAATATTTGATATTTGGTTTATTTGAGTACGCACTGATGAGATTTAAACTATTAAATTGAAAGTATGACTACTCTTATTTGAAAGTCATTGAGATCACTGTATTTGCATAGCTCGTCATTACTTCTTAGTTCCTTAATTATTTATGTTACTTACTGAGTTGGTGTACTCACGTTACCCCATGTACCTCGTGTACAGATCTAGACACTTCTCATCACGGTGGTTGCTGATTGAGGACTCAGACTCAGGGGACTATTGAGGTAGCTGCATGGCGTTCGTTGACCTTGACTCTCCTTTCCTTTCATGTTGTATTGTTCTATATTTCCAGACAGTGTTTTACCAGTCGGATGTTGTTATCATTTAGATGCTCATGCACTCAGTGACACCGGATTTTGGGGATGGATTGCTTAGTACTTTTGGAGTTATATTCTATTCTAAAAGGTTTTATTTAATATTAACTGCTTCCGCCTTTATGTAAAAGTTTTACTGTGTTGAGATATTGAGTTGAGGCTTGACTTGTACCACGATAGGCGCCATCACGACTGGTGAGATTTTGGGTCATAACAAGTTGGTATCAGAGCACTAGGTTATTTAGGTCTCACGAGTCATAAGCAGGTTTAGTAGATTCTTGCGGATCGGTACGGAGACGTCTGTACTTATCTTCGAGAGGCTGCAGAACCCTTTAGGAAATTCCACATTCTTGAATTCTTATCATGCGACATTGATTAAATGTGAAGCGTAATTCCTTGAATTCCTTCCATGCATTCGTGTGCGCACATGAGCGCTCAGTATCTGCTGTGCATCGACAGATTGTGATTTCCTGGATGAGGTGAGAGATGTGATTTCTGTGTATGATGTTGGGCCAGTCTGGAGGACTTAAGGCTAGGTTTTGTCTGTGGCTTGAGTACTGAGATTTCGATTGTGTGAGCACGTGCATTGGGGACTTATATGTCCGTTTGTGTCCTTACTGGTGGGATTTGTGACTGGATGACTAGGGGTGAGTATGATTTTATTGCGATATGTGTTCAAATTGTTCGAATGTGATGAGAAGAGTTTGCTGAGGATGTAGTAAGGATTATTGGGTGTTTGACTTCTGTCTTGAGTTGGCATATCGTCTCGAGCTATGGGTGTATTGAAGGACCTCTCGTACAGTTTAGTTGTGGAGCGGAGTAAATCTTCATGTTGTGTTATGAGTTCAGACTCAGAAGGGGGGTTAAGTGATTATATAATAGTTATGATTATTGAAGAGTATAGAGAGATACCAGTTTGAGGCTAAGCAAGTGGATTATCTCCCGCGGGATGTTCTGAAGTTTGTGTGATCCTTATGCTGTTGGTTGGCAGTCCTCTTTTACTAGTGAAATATACGTGTTGCAATTTGAGTTTGGATCGCTTATAAGAGTAGGCTTGACTGTTATGAGGGTGAATGCGAGATTTGCAAATGGTTTGAGGAGTTATATGGGTTATGTTGCATTATCTTATGAAGGATTTAGCTTAATCTCATCCAGTTGGGGCAGCTCAACCAGTTATTGCGGCACAGGCCGATGACAGGCCTGTCTTGTCTTTTGAGGCTTTGCTGAGATTGGATAAGTTTATCTATCTATTTCTAGTCCATTTCAGTGGTACACCTTCTGAGGACCCACAGGATTTTCTGAACCACTGCCATGAAGTATTGCAGAATATGGGAATAGTTGAAAGCAATAGAGGTTGATTTTACTGTGTTTCATATGATGGGTTCCGCCAAGAGGTGGTGGAAAGATTAGGTATTTACTAGACCCGTTATAGTTTTGTTTGAAGATGCAAACGTATTGAGAAGATCACCCAGTGAATCATGTAGAGGTGCAACGGACCTTGACGTCTTGTTGATTTATATGAGTTACAAATGTCAACATTGTGGATTATCGGACGTTGTGGCCCATGACTTTGCGCCAAATGGGGATGTCTACTATCAATGAATGGATTGAATGGTCATATGTTATATCAGTCTTGACCTGAAATGTATATATATATACATATATACATATATATATATATATATATATATGGTACTGAAAGGCTCCCCAATAATTTACATATATTTAAGGCATGAGACATGCAGGGGATAAGGTTGGGACTTGCGGTATGTCTGCCTCTTTAATAATCCAATACTTCAGTTTCAAAGGAGTTAGAAAGGAAAAAAACAACTTTACATTTACAGAAGGTTTGCTCAGTGTGGAAGTCAAGGTTGCAGATTTTGGGGTGCTTTAGAGAAAGTACAATGGTTGACGATCTTCTGGACTATGTAGTTCATGCCAAGATTTATCTTGATGGAGCTATACTTTTGTGATTATTGTGCATAATTAGGGGAAAGAGTTACTCTAAAGAAGAATCAAAGAGTATATGAATAAATAGGTTAGCTCAACAGTGTTGAGTCAACATAGCAAAAGAAGAAATTAGTCGCCGATGTTTGTGGCAAGCTTATGAAGAGGGCAGACTGGCCAATGCAACACCACATACATGGCTTAGTTCTCAGGAATGTTTTTTTTAAAGGAGTTTGTCTCCCGGATTCTTTGTAATATGTGGTATATGGGGTCTGAACGGTTGTGTCAGGTCACAATGACGGTGTCATAATAGGTCATCAGGTTCAATAAATTAGTCGTCATACTCCTACTTTGGTTCCTAATCTAGAGAGCGAGTCCACAGGCTCATTAAAAGACTTAATTATGATATTGAAATTTTGTACAACTCGGGAAGCTATAAGCTGATGCTTCATCTCGGCTAGTGGTAGAAATTGCCAAAATGTTAGAATGTGTTCTGGATGAGGAAAAGAGGAAGCTAAGGAGACCAATAAGTCTCGAGGTTTTAAAGGATTCAGCGGATTCTACTCTACAACTACAAATCATTATGATCGGGGATCAGGTAGCCAGCCAGCCCAATCAATATATCTGATTACTCAGGGTGATCCAGTAAGTTCTTTTAATGCACTACCGACACGAGCTTCGTATAATGGTTATTCCAGTTATCTAACATAGACTCAGTATGAGCAGTTGAACCCTCAAAGGGATTGTTATGAATGTGGTAGTACTACGCACATCATGGGAAAATTGTCCCAAACTTGGGAGAAACATATTTTGTAAAAGTACTCAGGCTACGTGCCCCATTACAGTTACTACTCCACTTACATGACCAACCAGAGGTAGGGGTCAGGATGTTAGAGGTGGAGGTGAGACTCCTAGAGGTGGAGACCGAGCCATTGATATATTTTCTATGGTATGACTGAGGTCGCAACACCAGATGGTGTCGTTACAAGTACGGTCTCGAATTATTATAAAGTAATAATTTTGTTAACTTGATTCGTTTCTGAGTATCGAGGTAAGTCCTCCTATTGTGCTCCACTTATGAGTGAGCTTTGTAATTCTGAAATCTGCTTATGTAAATACTCCTATTGGGAGATTCGATGGAGATAGCAATGTCTATCATTATGTGTTGTGATTTTGTTAAATTGAAAATTATTCAAAAGCAGAAAATGGAATGTTCCAATTTGGCACGATGTGCATATTACTTGTGGTACAGAGTTGAGGACGAGATCCTCGTGTTTTATATAATGTAAAATATTTAAACCGGGCTACAAGCTACGGTAAATGTTATATAAGGACGAGATCCTTGTGGTGAAAAAAAATTATGTGTTTAAATGCTCCCTTTGTGAAATTAAAATTTGTACTATAGTACTTATAGGGAGTCATGCCTATTAGACTTATCTGCAAAAAAAATTATGAATATATTTTTGTATAATTTGCAAGATTTGTATTGTAATTATTGAGTTTCAGACTACGAGGTGAGTGCCCGGGGGATGTAAATTGTTACTCGTTAATTCGGGTAAGTAATTATGAGATCTTCATGCCTTGTTGTTAGTAAACTGGAGGTTTGAAACGGAATTTTTGTTAACATGAGGTTAATTGGTGATGTTGTAATCTATTATGAACAACTATTAAGACTAGAGATATGGTTATGGTCATACATATGATGCGTTTTATGTCAAGATATGTCAAGATATCATTGTGATAATGTCGTGCTTGTAATGCGAAGATTGGTGTTATTGATATATACTTTGTGGTGCTTTGTCAAATTTTGGACATGTTGTTAGGAGTTATTTTGGTGTTACTCTGACAGGTGGATAGGCCCAATTACAAGAAAGACTCATGCCGAAATTTCTGAAAATTTGGGAGTTAGAAAAATTTGGGATATTAAGATGTGCAAAGAAAGAGATAAATTACATTATGTGTTTGAGGACGGACTCTACTTCTCATTTGAGGATGAATGACCCTAAGTGGGGGAGAATGTAATACCCCATATTTGATGGGTGCATAGGCATGAGTTGCTATAGTCAGTCGAGACTAATATCATGTGTTGACGTGAAAATTGGACCTTTCTGGAAATGATTGGAGTGTAAGAAATTTGGTCTTCAAGTTTACAAATAAGGATAAAGGAAATAATCTCAATTGAAATGGTATTGTCAGACTTATGTTGAATGCGGTAATGTGGGATCAACCGCGGATATTTGTGTAAAAGTAAAATCGTCAATTTGGCAACCAGAGAATAATTCTTAGTACGTTCAAGGACGAACGTTTATTTTAGAGGTGGAGAATAGGATGACCCAAAATGTCATCTTTAAATTAAATAATTATCTCGGTATTTTAAGACCTTGAAAAGCGGTATCAATAATTTCTCGACTTGCGTGCGCAGTCCATATAATTTTCCGAAAGGTTTTTATGTGAAAAATGGATTAAATTGTGAATTAGAGCTTTAAAACTAAACTGAGTTGACTTCGATCAACATTTTGAGCAAACGAACTGGATCCAAGTTTTAACCATTCCGGTAGTTCCGTATAGTGATTTGGGACTTAGTCATATGCCCGAAATCGAATTCGGAGGTCCCTAGCTCAAATTATCGCCATTTAACGGAATTTAGAAATCTAAGGGTAAAAATTTCTTAAGTTTGATCGGAGATTTGACTTTAGAGCAAACGACCCCGGAATGGAATTTTGATGATTCCAATAGTTTCGTATGGTGATTTTGGACTTAGGAGCATATTCAGATTTAGATTTGGAAGTCCGTAGGACAATTCGGCGCATTTTGGTGAAAGTTGGAAAATAGAAGATTTTTGGAAAAGTTTGACTGAGAGTTGACTTTTTAATATCGGGATCAGAATCCAATTCTGAAAATTAGAACAGATCTATTATGCCATTTATGACTTGTGTGCAAAATTTAAAGTCATTCCGAATTGATTTGGTATGTTTCGACACAAAAGGTAGAAGTTGGAAGATTTGAAAACTCATAATTAAATTCATTGCATGATTCGTAATTTCGGCGTTGTTTGACGTGATTTGAAGCCTCGATTAAGTTCGTATTGTATTTTGGGGCATGTTGGTATAATTGGTTAAGGTCCCGATAGCCTCGAGATGGATTTCGGACAAAAAAACAAGTTGCTGAAATTTTCTGCTGCAGAAGCTTTGGACAGCACTGTGCAATCGTGGAGCCTACTTCGGAAGCTTGTATATCGAAATCTATAAGGAATATAAAAATCTACAAAACATGAAAGTTTTAGCCCTTGCATCCTAGTTTCCAGAAAGTTAAATTATTGTTCATTTTGATATTTATACATAAAGTTATGATCGAGTTACTGAAGGCTGGTCAAGCTGTTTTGAAAATTTTTCAGAAATTGCTGATGCGAGTAAGCTACTTTGGGAAGTTATATCTCGCTATCTATAAGGAACTGTGTGATGAGAAACACACCAAAGTTGTAACTCTTGGTGTCTAGTTTCCAGAAAGTTAAACCGTTCATCATATGGATATTTGTACAAAAAGTTATGATCGATTTACTGAAGGCTGGTAATGGTGTTTTTTTCTGGGATAGAGGCGAAATCGCATGTATCAAATGCGATTTATAAGTCTCAACTGACAAATGCAACTTGCCGGACAGATTCTTAAACACTAGAGTTAGCCATTTTTACTCATTTTTGAATTTTGAGTCTTGGATTTAGGCGATTCCAAAGGGGGTTTTCACGACTTCGACTTGGGTAAGTGTTCTATATCCGAAAGTGATTATATTTCATAAATCCATGTCCATATTCATCAATTATTTCGGATTTAGGTGTAAGAAATTGGAATTTTTGTAAAATCTTCAAAAACGAATTTTCAAGATTTGAACATCGATTCGGAGTCGGATTTGAGTAAAATTAGTATGGTTGGACTCATAATTGAATGAGTTATCGTATTTTGTGAGTTTTGTCGTATTCCGAGACGTGGGCCCCACGGGAGATTTTTGTGTTAATTTTGGATTTTGTTGGAAAATTTGTATTTTCATATGGAATTAATTCCTATAATATGTATTGAATGAATCGAGTTAATTGTGACTAGATTCGGGATGTTTGGAGGCCGATTTGAGCGATAAAGGCATTTCGGAGTAGGATTTTGCTCGGATTGAGGTAAGTAACGATTATAAATCTGGTCCTGAGGGTATGAAACCCTGGACATTGTGCCGTATGACTATTTTGGAAATGACACACATGCTAGGTGATGGGCGTGTGGGCGTACACCGTAGGGATTGTGACTTGGTCCGTCCCGCAAGACTGTGGAATCAATTGGCCTACTGTTTAATACATGTTCTCTCTGTTTTCATAGAAATTGACTGTACTTCATGTTAGAAATCATGTTTAGGCCTTATGTGATCACTGTTGAGACCTGAGAGGTCATGTACTTGCTGAATTAGCTGCTAAATTACAGTTTGTACTCAGTCTTAGCTTTTCTTCTTATTATGCCTTTGTCTCTTACTGTTTATTGTTGATACATGATATTACTTCTGTTTGGGCTGTTTATATGATTTCTGATTGTCCGAGAGACTGGAGAGATTGATGACTGAGTAAGGCCGAGGGCCTAGTTGTGAGATATTGATACTATAACACGTGAGTTGTCTGTGAAGCACGTGAGTTGTCCATGCGGATCCAGATATTGATACTATTGCACGTGAGTTGTCCGTGCAAACACATGAGTTGTCCGTGCAGCACGTGAGTTGTCCGTGCAGATCCAGATATTGATACTATAGCACGTCAGTTATCCGTGCAGATCCAGATATTGATACTATAGCACGTGAGTTCTCCGTGCAACACGTGAATTGTCCGTGCGGATCCAAATATTATATTATAGCACGTGAGTTGGCACGTGAGTTGTCCATGCAAATTATAGCGCTTGGGCTGAAGGAGCCCCTCCAGGAGTCTACCACCCCCAGCGAGCGCAGGTATATGATAGCACGTAAGTTGTCCGTGTAGCACGTGAGTTGTCTGTACAATTTATAGCGTTTGGGCTGAAGGAGCCCCTCCGGAGTCTGTACACCCCTAGTGAGCGCAAGTACCTATTGAGTATGATTATTGAGGGCTGAGAGCCGAGTGATTGAGCTGTTGAGATGAGTTGAGTGATTGTTGCCTTGAGGGGCCATATTTGTTTTTAGTTAATTGCTACACTTAGTTGTTATTTGTCCCTGTCGTACATATTTATGGAATATTTGATATCTGGTTTATTTGAGTGCGCACTGATGAGACTTAAACTGTTAAATTGAATGTATGACTACTCTTATTTGAAAGTTATTGAGATAACTGTATTTGCATAGCTTGTCACTACTTCTCATTTCCTTATTTATTTCTGTTACTTACTGAGTTGGTGTACTCACGTTACCCCTTGTACCTCGTGTACAGATCTAGACACTTCTGGTCACAGTGGTTGCTGATTGAAGAGTCAGACTCAGGAGACTATTGAGGTAGCTGCATGGTGTTCGCTGACCTTGACTCTCCTTTCCTTTCACGTTGTACTGTTCTATATTTCCAGACAGTGTTTTACCGGTCGGATATTGTTATCATTTAGATGCTCATGCACTTAGTGACACAGAGTTTTGGGATTGATTGTTAAGTACTTTTGGAGTTATATTCTGTTCTAAAAGGTTTTATTTAACATTAACTGCTTCCGCCTTTATTTAAAAGTTCTAGTATGTTGAGATGTAGAGTTGAGGCTTGCCTTGTACCACGATAGGCGCCATCACGACAGGTAAGATTTTGGGTCGTGACACGAGTATCCATGATCTACTTGATGTTTGCTACTGACTTACCATTTTTAAGTATTTTATATGAATGATGCATAAACTACAACTGGTAAGTTGTTACCTATAATGTCACTTTTCAGGTAATATAAATGCTGAATTTATGTATTAGTACTATATATGTGTTGTTACCTATATGTTGTACTTTTGATAAATTTATTCACTAATTGTTTGGTTGAACTGAGTGAAGGAAAGTCATGGCGTTAAATCAAATCCAATAGGTAGGGTATACCCCGAAAACAACAATATTTTTTAGAGAGGCTCAATAAATATTATGACAATGATTTTATGATCCATTTAAACTCTAATAGAATTTAGAAGAAATATTCTGACTACAAACAATTGTATTTCATATAGATGCTACAAATAATTGATAAAGCTTTACGCTGATTTGGGATTTATACACTAATTTAAGAAAGCAAATTTAATTTGTTAAGTTGCAAATTAGTTGTGTACAACTTTATTGGCATGTGATTGAAATTAAGGCTTGAGACTGAATCTCAATATTGTTTAGCCTATTATGTCATTGATTGAGGGTAAGACATCGGGATCAAGTCCTGATCTCCATAATGATAAGAGTTGGGTCTGAGTCCCAATTTATTATGGCCTAACATGCCTTTATATTGGTAAGATATTGGGTTTGAGCCCCAATGTACTATATTGATGATATAATAATGACTAAAGAAAAATAATATATTTTTCATGAAAAGGCATGAAGATTGTCCCACTTGATTAGCTTCATTCTTGAAGTGAATGTGGTAGCAGTGCATAATAAGTCTAAATAAAGACAAGTGATTGAATAATGAACGTGAGCGTTCCAAATAATAATAATCATCACAATGATTATAAAAGGAGAACAACAAGGGTTCTCAAAATAGTCCTTCAAAATGTGAAGGGAATGTTTACCATCAAATTGGTATGAAGCACATCGCTGATTATGATCCATTCCTTGAAGAGAATGTCACTTGTGATAAGCATTGAGAATGAAGACCCATTTCTAAAGGTGAATGTGGTAATATGTGATAAAAGTAATGAATAAAGACATGCAAGGCATGATTGGATGAATACCATACAACTCACCTTTGAGAAAGGTTTGAGCGAAAAAAAGAGAATAAATATTATTGTGTGGTTACATGAATATGTCATTGGTCTCGTACATGTGTTACGCCAAAATATATTTTGGCATGCCTTATAAAAATTACTAAATGCAAAATTAAAGCAAGAAACGATTTTGCTTATGTTAATTTTGACCATGACAATTTATTATGATATAATTTTCTCAGTGAAGGAGACATTTACCATATGAATGGTATGATAAAAGATCTTGTAGTACAAAATTGTTAAGAGCTCCGGAAAAACTAATTTATTATTATCCGGATGAATAAAGTTATTCATGACATTGATATTGTAAAGTCTCAAAAGAAACTTTTTGAATTTCAAATGTATAAGTCAAAGTGATTGGCATATTGAGACTATAAATGAAAGGAAGATTGAATATCTTCATATTTCTATAATCATATTGGTAAATATGAAAGATTACCCGATTTTTTTTCTATTTGTACTATACAAATATAAGCATGATGCTGGAATCATATGCCACAAGTAAACTAGAGGTTTATTAAAATAAATATTAGTTGGCATGACCGGTTGACCATTCCGGTTCAATTATGATGCGAAAAATTAATTAAGAATTATATTGACATATATTGAAGAATAGAAGATTCTTCAAGAATTCTCTTATGCTGCTTATTCTCATGATATACCAGTTAAGGTTGGGATTGAATCCCTTGATTTCTGGAACGAATAAAAGGTGATAAATATATGGGCCCAGTCACCTGCCATGTGGACCATTTACTATTATATGATTTTAATAGATGCATTTATTCTATGGTCACATGTGCATTTGTTATCAACTTGCAGTTTGGCTTTTGCAAGATTGCTTGCTCAAATTATTAAAGCACAGTTCCAGAATATAAATTATGATGATTTATTTGATAATATTGGTTTAAATCCAAGTTGGTTTAGCGGAAATTGTATGCCTCCAATTATAGCTAAATCATTGATTATGAGAATAAAACTCCCAAAAATGAAATTTGGTATGAGATGTATTATGTAATATACACCAGCACTTGTACGCATCTAGCCAAGTTATAAAAATTTCTCCCTATCACAATTGGTTCAGGGTCAGGAACCAAATAATTTCTATATAGAAATATGAATATGCTATATGATTTAATTATGCCACCACAATGCACAAAAATGGGTTCCCAAAGAAGGTTGGGAAATGTGTTGGTGATCCCAACATTAGGGGGAGAAAATGGATAGCTGAGAAAGTGATACGTGAAATGAATTATTATGAATATATATAGATCCTCGTAGAAGAAAATATGAACTTGAAGTTAAAGTGATAATTAATATATAAATTATTGTCAGACGCATTTGCTGACCCAAAGCTAAATGTCATATTTCAGCTGCTAATGCTCCAAATAGAATAAAGTCCATGAGTGATAGAGTCTATGGCACGCATGAAGCGTAACAGACCAATCGATTCCAAAGATAAAACTCCTTGAAGAAGGAGAGAGACAAATGTTCAAGATGGTCATAATAAGGAGGCAAGTGCTCTAGAAGAGCACCACGACATAACACTTCGTAAGACCTCATGTGAGAGGCTCAGGTACCTGAAAATAATGAGATAAAGAGATCTCAATAAGTTATGTCTTTATTGTGTAATAATTGAACCGATATAAAATGATCGTCGACGATATTGTTAACATAATGTAGCGCTCAATATTATTAATATTGACGAGGATCTTGAGCTCAAATCTGTCATGAAATTTGGACAGATAAATGATTGGCCAAATGAAAAATACGCAATGAAAATTGACTTCACTTGAAAAATGTGAAGCTGGGGGATAGTCCCAACACCTGAAAGTATAAAGCCAATGGAGGTATTGTCACGGCCAGTTTAGGTTCATGACCGGCTCTTAGGAGAAAGTGCCCCCAAGTATGCCTCATCGGTAGTTTACAGAAAATCGGACAGAGTTTCCCCAATTTTAGGACTATCCAAAAGTTTTTTCTGTCTCATAAACAAATAACAACCAACCAATATTCACCTAAATAAGTCACAACCCTCATCAACTAAACAAAAATGAGTTTTCAGCAAAATTACAAAACTTATCAACATAATAATACTAATCCCATCTCAAAAATATGAAAACAAATGCAATATTAGGAACTAATCCAATATAACAAATGAATAACCATAACACTAATAAAAATAACTATGGAGTGACTCTATGAGAAATATGAGAAATAAATAGACTCTTTGCCCACGCGAACAAGTGCGAGGCTCACCAGGAACTATTAACTCGTATACTCCAATTAACGAAATTCTCACTCGCGTCAACTGCTATCTCTGTAAAAAAAAAAAATAGCGGGGAGTGAGTCGCTAACTCATTGAGTAATAATACTTAACCACAACCCATTTTTTTCTTGGGGACAATTCATAAAACATGCTCATACAATAATTAAAAATATCATGAAATAAATGCCCTTTTTTCAGAATCGGTAACAACAATCAATCTTGTCTGTTTTCATGTAAGCAAAAATCAATTAACAATTCAGTAATAAACTCTGTAAACATTGTCATATCAATATGGTTGGGAGGGTTCCAAGAAAGGATCATGTAATCTGTATCTGTGTGTGGACCCCTTCATAAAAAGAGTCAAATATAACTGTAGGTCCCTACTCGAGGGAAAACTGTAACTGTATGCTAGTTCTACCTTCCCACTAGCGAGGGCTATAACTGTAATCGGTAATCTGTAAATACAAGGTGCACCAGGTCTAACGAACCCGCCGTTAGCTACGGGATCCTTCAAAGTCTCCTCCCATTTATACTCTTTCTTGTAAACAGTAAATACTCGTACAAAAGCATTTTTAAAATAATAAAGGGCATATCATTTCTTATCAAATCTTGTTATTTTATTTCGGTAATAGTAATCATGTCTCAAGTAACAGTACATGTCTAGTAACAGTGAGAATAATCCAAATAACCGTAACATCTCAAGTAATGGTAAAACATATCTAATAACGGTGAAAATATTTAGATCAATCGGTAAACATCTCAAGTAAACTGTTCGGTATCATATCAAGTAAAGGACTTCTCCCACATGCAATTTCAAAGCATCGGTAATACATTTATTTTCAAAATCATATATAAATCATGCAGGTTATGAAAACACAAATTGTGGTAAGATTACTACTCACAGTACTCGTGTCGAAAACCAAATTTGTCACCTTGAGCATTTTGTACGACTTTTCTTCAATCAATCTATAATCACATCAACATTGAACTCGTGTTAATTTCCTTGTTTAGGCTAATTCTTAGTTAATTTAGAATACCCAACCCTCAAGGTATTATATTTGACTCTTAATTCGCTGAATCATATTTACCCATGCTATGAGTAATTTAAATTAGTCCAAAATCTTCTTTTAAAAAAAGAAGGCATTTATGTAGTTTAATTCCATGTACTATTAAATTTCTTTACTCATGTGTATAAGTTAAAACGTAAATAGTATATTGTCTATAATATCTTTTTTTTTTGTTTGATACTTAAATTTTCAATACATGATAGAATCCTATGAACATATAAATCGGGATTTAAAGAAATCCTAGAAACTGAAGAAGAATCAAAGAAAGTGAAAATTTGACCTTTTCGTATAGGAATCAACAATGAAGCTTGATAATCTTTCTTCCTTCTTCCTTCTTGAAATTTACTGATAAAAGCTTCTCTTTTCCCTTAAAGCATTGCTGCCCGTGAATTTCCCATGTGTTAGAGTTCTTTTACTATCCAAAGTTTTTTTTCCTGCCGTGAGCCTTCCGCCTTTTCCCTTAATCCCTTTCTTTCTTTTCCTTTTTGCAAGATTTTCATCTGGTGGGCTTGGGCTCTTTTGGTTTATTCTTTTTTTTTATCAGTTGCTAATGACCAATATATCCCTGTCTAAAATTAGGGGATATTACATCATCCCCACCTTATAAAAATTCGGTCCCCGAATTTAACTTAAGTACGTGCTTGTATACAAAAATTAATAAGGATATTTGGTGCGCATATCATCTTTCACTTCACAAGTAGCTTCTTCAACGGTATGATCTTCCATAAGATTTTAACAAACATGATCTCTTTTGATCGTAACTTTCTTACTTGTCTATATATCATAGCCATTGGCTCATTCTCATAAGGTAACTTCTTATCAAGCGGTATAGTCGGTGCTTCAAGAACTTGAGAGAAGTCTGATATACATTTTTTTTGGCATAGAAACATGAAATACTGGATGAATAAAAGACAACTCAGAAGGAAATGCCAAACGATAAGCCACAACTCCCACTCGGTCTAGTATCACATACAGTCCTATAAACCTAGGGCTCAACTTGCCTCTTTTCTCAAGCCGCATCACACCTTTCATAAGGGAGACTCGTAGGAACACTGTATCCCCAATTGTGAACATTAACTCTATTCTCCTCTTATCCACGTAAGACTTTTGTCTATTATGAGTTGTGAGCAATCCAATTACTGGACCTTATCAATAGCTTCTTGTACTAAGTCGAGCCTTAATAAGTTAGTCTCATAGGCTTCAAATTATCCGATAGGAGAACAACATCATACATTTATACAAGGCTCCATATTGTGCCACCTAAATGCTAGACTGATAGCTATCATTGTAGGCAAATTCAGCTATAGATATATAAGCGTACAAGCTACCTCCAAACTCAAAATGCAAGCTCTCAACATATTCTTCAAGATCTGTATAGTACATTTAGACTGCTCGCCTGTCTGCTGATAAAATAGAGTATTAAGATCTACTCGTATAACTAATGTTTCTTGGAAAGATTTTCAACTTCGTGCAGTAAATTTGTGATCTTCTATAAAAATGGACAGACCCCGTCTAGTTTGACAATTTCCATTCATGTATATTCGAGTATATTTATCCTTAGTGTGAGAAGTTTTAACCGACAATAGTGTGCCTACCATGTAAGTTCAATTTTCAATTACCTTATTACCAACATATAATTATAACTTCTAATTATTTGAGGTAGTTTTGTCAGAAGAACTTTGATTCTATACTATTTCACTTTGGAATCTCGAGTTGTTGTAGTGCACCTGCGAGTCACAAATATTGACATGCTAACAAGTTAAATTGTTAGAAACAATGTTAAGTTAATCTTCCTCCTTTCTTTTTTTTTTCACAAATATAATTTTCTTCTAGTCACGGTACATCTTATTAGGCTCCGAATGTACAACGTATTTAGAGTTGTGAGCTCCTCAAGAATAACTCATATTAACACATCTACATCTAGTACACGTATCTAGTTACCTAGTCGAGTATACAATTTCTGTCAATAGTTATATCCTTGCTTTTACTAGCTAGAACTTTATCTCGATGTTTGCACAATCGCTCATCTTTATATTGAGTGAACTTATTGCACTTTACTAATTAAGACCTTACTTGAACACAAGCCAAAATTGGTTCTTAAATTTTTTTACACTAAATCTGACACCTATACCATTTAGTCTGTGGATACTCTTAACCAAAAGTCTCTTTATAGGAGTATATGTGCCGAACTACCCTAATTTTTTTTGAATTAGTTATATTAGCCACAACAATGAACTTTCCAAAATGATATAGAGTAGTGCAATCATAGTCCTTAAATAGCTTTATCCATCTACATTGCTGAAGATTTAGATATCTCTAGGAAAACGTACTTCAGACTTTTCTAGCCTATACAAATCTCGCACAATTAGTGTCTCCGGACCTTAAGAGAAAATACAATTACAGCCATCTCCAAACCATAAATGGGGTAGTTCTGCAAATGTTTCTATAGCTGTGTTGAAGCATAAGCTATCACGTGATCATTCTACATGAGAATATATCCTAATTCGACATTGGAAGTATTATATAACACTATGAATCCTAGAGAACATAATGGTAAGGCTAATACAGGTTGCCAAACATATTTTCCTTTTTTTTATTATTATTATTATTATTATTGTTGTTGTTGTTGTTGTTGTTGTTGTTGTTAGTTTCTAAAAGTTAATCTCACATTACTTCATCTGCTAGAACTTTGAATTTTTTTTTGTAAGTTAACTTGGTTAGCGGCGCTGCTGTTCAAAAAAAATTCTGCGAAAATTGCCTGAAGTAGTTTGCAAAGCCCGAGAAGCTGCGATTTATGAAGGAGTTGTGGGTTTTGACTATTTTTGAATTACTTATATCTTTTCAAGATCTACCATAATCTTATTTTTAAATACATTATTATCGAGGAATACCACAAAGTCTAGTCAAATCTCACTTGGAGAACTTGGCATAAAGCAAATTTTCTTGCAGCAGCTATAATATAGTTTCACTAATCCTCGTATTTTTCCTTGACTACGAGGTAACATTATCAATAAATACTGTGAGAAATCTGCCCAAAAACATAATGGACGCCCTATTCATTAAGTCCAACAATGCAGTTGGAGTATTGGCAAGTCCAAAAGATATCACAAGAAACTCATAAATTACCATACCTGGTTTGGAATGCAGCCCTAGGAATATATTCTCTGATACTAAGCGATTCATTAAGCAGATCATTTATATGAGGCAATACATACTTATAGGGCACTGTTACCTTTTCAATTATTTTTTTAGTCGATGCAAACCCTTAATGACCCATCTTCCTCTTTCACAAATAGTACTAATGGTGCACCCCATGAAATTATATTCAATCTAATAAAACTACTGTTTATTAGGTCTTGGAACTATTCATTTAGCTCTTCCTAAATCTGTTGGTGTCATGCCACATGGGGGTTTCGATATAGGTTATGTTAGGTATCAAATTGATGCCAAGGTCTATTTCTGCTACCGAGGTATTCCTGGTAAATTCTTCAAAAATACATTAAAGAATTCTCTAGCTATTGGTATATTTTCCAAGCAAGGTGTCTTATCCCTTATATCTCTTATTATTGCTAAGAGACCCCAACAATCATTCTTTAGTAATGTTGAGCTTTGATACATGATATTACCTTATTTATCTTTAGAGCTTGTTTACATTTTAGGATGAAACCAGGTTAATTCAGTATCCCAAACTTGACTTCCTTTACATGTAAATCGAGGATGGCATGACAAGGAAGATAACCGATTTATTCAAAAGTAGACCATATTAAGTAATATCAAGCTGACTCGGATATTTTTATGTTCAACTTGAATTTGACAAGCTTATTAAACATATTCAGTTAACTCAGATTCTCCCACATGAGTAACATCCCTAAAGGTTATTCAAAATCTCACCGTCTATGTTTCCAGTTGTTTGACTCGTACTAAAATACTCGTCAAACGAATTACCAGTCTTGTACTTCCTCCGTAAAACTTTGTTGCATGCCTATCATGTCTATATTTTCAATATCTTTAGCAAGCTAGGTACCATAATTTGTATACCAGGTTATTGTCTTATTTCAAAAGGTTAAGCACCCTTTAGATAATTCCTTAAGCTTGAGATAATGTGTATCTAGCTAGCTGAGGAAGTCTAGTGTCATATATCAGTATCCTAGTGTGTTAACCCATTTCTTACCTAGTTGATTTATTCATGAATAGTTTAGAGACTTGTTCGGTTGTTTCAAATCAATTGTGTTGCACCAATTTATGTTCCTAACATTACGATATCATACCATATATTTATTGGTCATACTCCCCGGGCTGTAAGTTTCTAGCTCCATGAGCCTCTTATTAGAGCATCCTAGAACTCGTAGTGCAAGTATTTCATCAAGAACCTCTGAGGATCCTCCAAACAATCATAAATGTTAAACATGATGGTTTCAGTTTTTAGGAACTTTATTAAGGATATATCTCTGTTTTCGACCATCTTAGTTAACCTAGGTGCTTGAGGCCTTTAAGATCTCATTTAATGCTCATTCTTCCCTGTCCATCCATTATCCCCATCAAGATGAGGTAAGTACCTCAATGGTAATACTTCCATATGGCTGGCTATATTGGTGGGATAGTACTTATTTCAGGAGAGGATCCTATCAGGCGTCTCGTGGTGGTAAGAAATCCTCTCATGGTGGCTTAAGAGCCCTTTCATCGGCCTTTTATGGAAGCTCTACCTCTTCCCCTTGACAGTTATCTGCCAAGGGCACATTTGATGACCCCTGAACCTCTCGCCTATCATATTAGCGAGTGATCAAGATCGAGCCTTATGGTAATATGATAAACATTGAAAAATTCAATTAGTTGACCCTAATTGTCATACACGTAAGGAAAAACAAGAATGAAAGATAGACACATCCTATCACGCCCTCGCAGAATCACGATTATGGGAATGACCGGCTACATAACCATAATTGAGATTCTACTACCGACATATGCTCCATTAGTCACACGAATAACCTAAGGCTCTGATACCAACTTTGTCACGACCCAATTTAGGTTCATGACTGGCTCTTAGGAGCAAGTGCCCCCAAGTAAGCCTCATCGGTAGTTTAGAGAAAATCGGACAGAGTTTTCCCTATTTTAGGACTATCCAAAAGTTTTTCCTGTCTCATAAACAAATAACAACCAACCAATATTCACTTAAATCAGTCACAACCCTCATCAACTAAACAAAAATGAGTTTTCAGCAAAATTACAAAACTTATCAACATAATAATACTAATCCCATCTCAAAATATGAAAACAAATGCAATATTAGGAACTAATCCAATATAACAAATGAATAATCATAACACTAATAAAATGACTATGGAGCGACTCTATGAGAAATAAATAGACTCTTTGCCCATGCAAACAAGTGCGAGGCTCACCAGGAACTATTAACTCATATACTCCAATTAACGAAATCCTCACTCCCGTCAACTGCTATCTCTGTAAAAAAAAATAGCGGGGAATGAGTCGCTAGCTCAGTGAGTAATAATATTTAACCACAACCGTTTTTTTTCTTGGGGACAAGTCAGAAAACATGCTCATAAAATAATTAAAAATATCATAAAATAAATGCCCTTTTTTCATAATCAACAACAACAATCAATCTTTTCTGTTTTCATGTAAGCAAAAATCAATTAACAATTCAATAATAAACTCTGTAAACATTGTCATATCAATATGGTTGGGAGGGTTCTAAGAAAGGATCATGTAATCTGTATCTGTGTGTGGACCCCTTCATAAAAAGAGTCAAATACAACTGTAGGTCCCTACTCGAGGGAAAAGTATTACTGTATGCTAGTTCTATCTTCCCACTAGCGAGGGCTATAACTGTAATCGGTAATCTATAAATACAAGGTGCACCAGGTCTAACGAACCCGTCGTTAGCTACGGGATCCTTCAAAGTCTCCTCCCATTTATACTCTTTCTTGTAAACAGTAAATACTCGTACAAAAGCATTTTTAAAATAATAAAGGGCATATCATTTCTTATCAAATCTTGTTATTTTATTTCGGTAACAGTAATCATGTCTCAAGTAACAGTAAAACATGTCTAGTAACAGTGAGAATAATCCAAATAACCGTAACATCTCAAGTAATGGTAAAACATATCTAGTAACGGTAAAAATATTTAGATTAATCGGTAAACATCTCAAGTAAATTGTTCGGTATCATATCAAATAAAGGACTTGTCCCACATGCAATTTCAAAGCATCGGTAATACATTTATTTTTAAAATCATATATAAACCATGCAGGTTATGAAAACACAAATTGTGGTAAAATTACTACTCACATTACTCGTGTCGAAAAACCAAATTCGTCATCTCGAGCGATCTGTACAACTTTTCTTCAATCAATCTATAATCACATCAACATTGAACTCGTGTTAATTTCCTTGTTTAGGCTAATTCTTAGTTAATTTAGAATACCCTACCCTCAAGGTTTTATATTTGATTCTTAGTTCGCTGAATCATATTTACCCATGCTATGAGTAATTTAAATTAGTCCAAAAGCTTCTTTTAAAAAAAGAAGAAGGCATTTATGTAGTTTAATTCCATGTACTATCAAATTTCTTTACTCATGTGTATAAGTTAAAACGTAAATAGTATATTGTCTATAATATCTTTTTTTGTTTGTTTGATACTTAAAAAATTTCAATACATGATAGAATCCCATGAACATATAAATCGGGATTTAAAGAAATCCTAGAAACTGGAGAAGAATCAAAGAAAGGGAGAAATTGACCTTTTTTATAGGAATCAACAATGAAGCTTGATAATCTTTCTTCCTTCTTCCTTCTTGAAATTTACTGATAAAAGCTTCCCTTTCCCCTTAAAGCATTGCTGCCCGTGAATTTCCCCTGCGTTAGAGTTTTTTTACTATCCAAAGTTTTTTTTGTTTTCCTGTCGTGAGCCTTCCGCCCTTTCCCTTAATCCCTTTCTTTCTTTTCCTTTTTGCAAGATTTTCATCTGGTGGGCTTGGTCCCTTTTGGTTTATTCTTTTTTTTTTATTAGTTGCTAATGACTAATATATCCTTGACTAAAATTAGGGAATATTAATAAATGTGTTCATGTACAAAAAAGTTCAAGTCGATAGACATAAAGACGACTTGTGACGCAAGAAAATTAGTAAATATCCTCACATTGATTATATGGAGACATGTTCTCTTATGGGGATATAATCATTTCAGGTTTTAATCTGGCAATACATGAAAACTTGTTATGCATATAATGTAAAAAATCATTGAAGGATTAAAATTGTTCTGAAACATATTGATGTTTCCAAGAAATTTATTAAATAACGCATGTGGTATAATCGTCTGTGTGAGTACCTATTGAAAGAAAGGTACAAGAATGATTCAATTTGTCCTTGTATCTTTATAAAAAGATCTGGATTTGAATTTGTTATAATCTGTGTGTATGTTGATGATTCAAATATCATTACAACTCCCAAGCAGCTTCTTAAAGCAGTAGACGGTTAAAGAAAGAATTTGAAATGAAAGATCTTGGAAAGACAAAATTTTGTCTTGATCTACAAATTGAGTATATGTAAAATGAAATTTTTATCAATCAATCAGCATACACTGAAAAGATTTTAAAGCGATTTTAAATGGATAAAGCACATCCATTTAGTACTCCGATGGTTGTGAAATCACTCGATATAAATAAAGATCCATTTCGATCTCATGAAAATAATGAAGAACTTGTTGGCCCTGAAGTACCATATCTTAGTGCAATTGATGCACTAATGTATCTTGCTAACACTACAAGGGATGACATAACGTTTTCAGTTAATGTCTAAACAAGATATAGCTTTGCTCCTATTAGGAGACATTGGAGTGAAATCAAACATAAATTATGTTATCTAAAAGGGACAACCAATGTGGGCTTATTTTATGACAATGATTGCAATCCCGATCTTGTTGGTTATGCCGATGTAGAGTATTTATCTGACACACACAAGGCTTGATCTCAAACATGCTATGTGTTTACATGTGGAGGCACTGTCATATCTTGGCGATCGACTAAACAATCAATCGTGGCTACTTCTTCTAATCATGCTAAAATAATTGTTATTCATGAAACAAGTCGAGAATGTATTTGGTTGAGGTCTATAATATATCTTATCCGAGACAAATATGGTTTGAAGTGTGACAAACTACCCATAATTTTGTATGAAGACAATGCAGCATGCATAGCCCAATTGAAGGGATGATTCATAAAAAGAGATAAGACAAAGAACATTTCACCAAATTTAATTTTTACACATGATCTTCAAAAGAATGGTGATATCAATGTGCAACAAATTCGTTCAAGTGATAATATAGTTGATTTGTTCACCAAATCTCTACTGACATCAACCTTCAAGAAACTGGTGTACAAGATTGGGATGCGAAGGTTGAAGGATGTGAACTGATGCTCTCATCAGGGAGAGTTATACGTTGTGTACTCTTTTTCCCTTACAAGTTTTTTTCCCACGGGGTTTTCCTTGCAAGGTTTTTAACGAGACAACCAAAAGGCATATTTCTAAATATGTGTACTCTTTTTCCTTCATTATGATTTTTTTCCATAGGGTTTTTTCCTAATAAGGTTCTAACGAGGCACATTATTTATGGACATCCAAGGGGGAGTGTTATGATAAATATCATATTATGGTGGATGTCTACTCTTCCTCTATGATCTTCATGTCAAATGCTTAATGACATATTCAATGACGTATTCCATGTCATATTTTCTTCACTTTTCATGCATATATAAAAGTCTTGTAATAGATAGAAAAATACACACAATTGAAGAGGAAATCTCTTCCTTTTCTCTATCTCCATTTCTTGTTCATGTTTTACTAAATTGTTTTTATTTCCTTGTTTCATATTGTTACTTTGAGTTATATTTCATAACATTCTTTAATTTATTATCAAACTATCAAATTGAAGGAAAGGGGAAGGAGGAAAGAAAATAGGAAGGTCACTTATAGGATTTGAATCATCCACCTACATGAGGGTAGGTGAGCACGTTCACAAGGTGAGTTGGCCCTAAGCCCCTATTCACCCATACATATTAAATCAAGATTAAAAGTTAAAAATAATGTGAAATTCTTAGCCTTTTTTTAAAGAATTTGACTTACATTACTAGGCAATTACTAGCACTGAAGTTAATACTCGAATTAACGGATCACGTTATTGTTCTTTACTTACTCCTAAAAGATCTTGTCCTATTTTTCCTCATTACTCGATTTTATCATCTTTGACTTTGCCTTTGACAATTATAACGATGTAATGATCGGCATAATGATTGGTGACAAGTTTTTTAACACCTTTATTTTATTTTTTTCCGGGGAAACAAAGCATGCATTAATCAAACCCAACAGTCAATGGTACAAAACCAGATGAAGCCTTGATGACAATCCAAACATGAAAGTTGTCAAACCAAGAGACTTCACTAAGTAGCGCGGAAGAAATTTGGCTAACTTATGACTACAAATATTGAACCCTCTATTTAAATATTTAAAAGATACATCACTCAGATGTTACTGAAGTGCCCAAATATCTTCGCAAAGTGTATTAGCCTCCCATGAAGGACCTCTGCTTCCATTAAGCATTTAAACCATTGTTAAGGAAACAGATAAGATATCTATATTCTTCCAGCCATACTTCACCGCCGGTTGAATTGCTTTTCTTATTGCCCACGCTTCGGCTATTATGGCTTTTCCAACAAAAGGAATTGGACTACCATAGGCATAAAGCACGTCACCATTTTTAAGGCTACCATTCCAATACTCTCTTTGCGAGTCTTTGGATCCAGACCTGCATCCACATAAAGCAACACTTTTTCTGAAGAAAGAGTTAGTAATTGTGGATTAGTAGAAGCATCGCTCATAGTGTTAACATGTTCCTTTGCAACTGTAAATTCATTTAACTCAAATAATGCTTTAGATAAAATCTCATTTTCATTCCAGATCACCGAATTAAAAATATACTCATCCCTAGCCTTCCAAATCATCCATAAGATAGATACTGTTAGTTGCAATAAGGTATTAGTTTCCAAGAATCTTTTAGTGTCTAACACTAATTTATACCACCATGTAGCAAAATCAGAGATCAGATGCAAATTTGGCCAACGAATCGGACTCATTTTCCACACATGAATTGATCTAGGACATTTAAAGAGCATGTGCTCTAAAGTTTCAGGTTTCATCCCACAAATAGAGTGAATTCTTTTTTAATAATATTTTTAACAGATAATGTATTTAAGATATACTTCTTTAAGAAATGTTTGAGCTTGTTTTTAATATTTAAAGACCAAAAATGGTTCCAAAAGGATTTTGGGAGCACATGAGAACTACTTTCCGCACGATTAGCCAAACTTCTATCATTTGTGAGGAGCAATTTCGCCAAATAATACCCAGACTTCACTTCATATTACCTGAATTAGTAAAATGCCAAACCAGTCGATCATTTCCCCCTACGGAAGAAACTGGAATAGTTAAAATAGATTCGACATCATCTTCACTAAATAACTTATGCAAAATCTGCATATTACATGTGTTAGTACTATCATCAATCAGTTCTGATACTTTCATATTTGTCACAGTACCACTCATCATACTTAAGGGGTAAAAGGAGTTATCTCGTGGCAGCCATGGATCTCTCCATACTCTTACAGATTTACCATTTGAAATATTTCATCTAACACCTCTACTTAATAGATCTCGCCCCCATAAAATACTTTTCCATAACCAAAATGTATATCTATTGGTCGGTGCCTGCAAGAAAGATTCCTTAGGAAAATATTTACCTTTAAGGACTTGAGAAACTAATAAATCCGGTTCAGTCAGAATTCGCCATGCTAGTTTGGCTAAAAGAGCCATATTAAAAGCCTTGAGATCCCGAAAGCCTAACCCCACCTTTAAATTTGGTTCACATAGTTTTTCCCACTTTTCAAAATGCATCTTTCTTTTATCATCATTCGTACCCCCACCAAAAGTTTGAAAATAAACTAGTGATTTCCTTACATAGCCCATCAGGTATTTGGAAACAAGACATACCATATGAGGGAATAGCAGCTAAAACAGACTTTAATAAAACTTCCTTCCCTTCTTGACTTAAAAACTTTCCTTTCCAACCCTTTATTTTAGATAAAATTCTATCCTTTATGAAAGCCAACATTTCTTTTTAGATCTTCCCACAATAGCAGGCAATCCTAAATACATCACCCTTTCACATATTCGTATATTATTCAAAGAAGAGCATATTATAACCTTTTCCTCCTCCATAGTATTCTTACTAAAAAAGATTGTAGATTTCTCAAAATTAATAATTTGTCCGGAGCATCTGGCATATATGTCCAAAATTTTATTAACCGTAGCAATACTATTCATATCAGCTCTAGAAAATATAAATGAGTCGTCTGCAAAAAATAAATGGGAAACAGAAGGACTACTTCTCCCTAATTTGAACCCTTTTAACTTTCTTTGTTGTTCAGCTGAGTGTAATAGATCAGATAATCTTTCGACACATATCAGGAGTAAGTAAGGTGATAGAGGATCACCCTGCCTTAATCCTCTAGATGGCTTTACACAACCCTTAACCTCTCCGTTAAAGTTAAAAGAAAAAGAAGCACTCATAACACAAGTCATAACCCAATTTACAAAAATTTGGTAAAAACCCATTTGTAACATCATTTGCTGGATATAAGGCCACTCCACATGATCATATGCTTTAAACATATCTAACTTTAAAGTCATTAACTTATCTTTGTCTTTTCGTTTGTTTTTCAGCATCCCCATAAATTCATGTGCTAATACGACATTATCCACAATTTGTATTTCTCCAACAAAGGTAGCTTGATTCATAGAGATAAGTAAAGGCATCAAAGGTTTCATACGTTTCACCAGAATTTTTATAATGATCTTATATAAAGTAGAGCATAAGCTAATAGGTCTAAATTGATTTACGGTAGTAGGTATTTTTATTTTTGGTACCAACGTTATCAAATTTTGATTCCAGATGGGTAAAAGTTGACCTGTCTCAAAAAAATACCTTACTGCCAATAGACATCATGAGAAATTAACGGCCAAAACTGCTGGAAAAATAGTGAAGTCATACCATCAACACCAGGGGACTTACTAGGATGCACAGATAAAACAACATCTTTTATTTCTCCATTAGTTACTTCACTAATCAGGCCCAAATTCATATTTTCATCAATAGAAGTTGGAATAGACTGAAAAACATGAGATAAGGAGGAAGGATTAGAAGTAGTAAATTGTGACGAACCGTCCAGTCGTCTCATGAGTTACCACTTTGTTTCCCTCATTTCTACTTCTTGTTGCTTTTTTTTATCGGTTCTATATGTGATCAGATTGGTTGGCTCGGGTTCGGAAAGGTTTTCAGAAGCTTTGAGGAGCTTAGTCTCTTTTGAGGAAGCTTAAGTTGAAAAAGTTAACCAGATGTTAATTTATGTGTTATAGGATTTGGATGTGAGTTCCGACGGTTTGTATAGCTTTGGGAGGTGATTTGGGACTTAGGAGCGTGATCGGAATGTGTTTTGGAGGTCCGGAGTAGATTTAGACTTGAATTGGGGAAATTGGAATTTTGGCGTTTTCCGATTGATAGGTGAGATTTTGATATAAGGGTCGGAATGGAATTCCAAGAGTTGTAGAAGTTCCCTTGTGTCATTTGGGATGTGTGTACAAAATTTCAGGTCATTCGGACGTGGTTTGGTAGACTTTTTGATCGAAAGCGGAATTTAGAAGAATTTGGAATTCTTAGGCTTGAATCCGATGCGAATTTGGTGTTTTGATATTGTTTTGAGCGTTCCGAAGGTTGGATCAAGTTTGAATAATGTTATGGGATATGTTGGCATGTTTGGTTGAGGTACCGGGGGCCTTGAGTGAGTTTCGGGTGGTCAATCGGACCATTTCAAGTTGTTGGAGATTGCAGAAAACTGCTATTGAGTGTTGCAGAAAATTGACCTTCGCGTTCGCGAGTGGGACCTTGCATTCGCGAAGGGTTAGCAGGTCAGGCTGGAGTTTTAGCCTTCGCGCTCACGAGGGAAGTTCCGCATTCGCAAAGGGCTGGGGTCTTGTGCATCACATTCGCGAGAAGGGGAGCCGCGTTCGCGAAGTTTGGAGTCTGGAGGCATCGCGTTTGCGAGAGGTAGGATGCGTTCACGAAGGAGGAAAATTTGGTCAACTTGAGTTTGTGCTTCGCGAACGTGAGGCTTTGACCACGTTCGCGAAGAAGGATTGGATGCCTGGGCAGAATGTTTAAATAGCCATTTGTCCGCGATTTTAGGGCTAACTTCCACCATTGTTGAGCGATTTTGGAGCTTTTTGAAGAAGTATTCAAGGGGAAACACTTGGAGGTAAGATTTATGGACTTAATACTCGATTCTAATGTGAATTCTACCTAATTAATCATGGAATTTAAGCCTAATATTGAAGAACTAGGGCTTGTAATTGGAGACCTAGAATTTGGGATTTGAGGGGTCGTTTGTGGTTGGATTTTGATGATTTTGATATGAATGAACTCGGGGAGTGATAAGGAGTCTATTGATGTAATTTTTATCGAAATTCGAGACGTGGTCCCGGGGGTCGGGTTTGTCTAATTTCGGGATTTGTGTTGTAATTTGATTTCTTTCGAGAGGGCTTTGTTCACTTAGCATATTTTGATGGTTTTGCACTGATTTTGGTTAGATTTGGGGCATCCGGAGGCTGATTCGAGAGGCAAGGGCATCGCGAGCTAGAGATTGGAGCGGATAGAGGTGAGTAATGATTGTAAATGTTGTCCTAAGGGTATGAAACCCCGGATTACACATCGTTGTGCTATATTGAGGTGACGCACACGCTAGATAATGAGGGTGGATCGTGCACCATTGGGGATTATGACTTAGTCCATCGTGAATGACTGTTTTACCGCGTCTTTGATTGAAAACTATTTGTTATCATCATGTTTTGGGTTGAATGCCATGTTTAGGCCTCGCGCCAACTATTTGAACTCTTAGGGGATTTTTACTGATATTTTCTCACTGTTTTGACTTTATACTTGTGCTTAGTCATGCTATATCCTGCTGCTTTCATAACTCAGCCATGTTTACTCTATTTTAATACATTAAATGATATTTTAAATGATAATTTGGGCTGAGCATCATGTTTTAATGTTGCCCGAGTGGCTTATGAGATTCTGACTGAGTAAGGCCGAGAGCCTGTGTTGTGAGGTTATTGAGCTGATTCATGATTATGAGGCCGAGGGCCTAAGATTGTACGCCACGAGGTGGCTTGTTGATATGAGGCCGATAGCCTACTGATTTTGCCACGAGATAGATTGATATTGCGCTTGGGCCGTAAGGGGCCCTTCCCGAAGTCTTTACACCCCCATTGAGAGCGGGTACCCATTGTGATATGAGATATAGCCCGAGGGGCTGGTGTTGTTTCATGATATGGCCCGAGGGGCGGATTCTGTTGACATTATGCCCGAAGGGCGAATTTTTATGTGTTTATCTGTTATAGCTGCTTCTCATTTAATTGTTTAACTATAAAAAAGGTATTTTAATGAAGCTTCTTCTGAACTAAGTGTTTTTATATGTTTTCATTGTTTCATTGCTTTTACTGGTTTTATACTGCTTCTTTATAGTATGTTGATGTGTTTTTACGTGATTTCTTATCGCTCAGTCTTCATTTATTATTATTACTCACTGAGTTGGAATACTCACTTTACTCCCTGCGCCCCGTGTGCAAATTCAAGCACTTTAGGTCCTGCTTGCGAGGGCTGAGAGCTTCCAACAAACTTCGGAGATTCACTAGGTATTTGCTCGGCGTTCGCAGCCCAGTGCTTCTCCCTCTATCTTATTTTCTCCTATTTTAGTTATGTAATAGTTGTGTAGACTCTTTCAGACTTGTAGTTTTTATGATAGATGCTCAAGACTAGTGACACCCTGATGCTTAAAATGAATTGGGAGTGTGTCGGCTGGCCTTGTCTTCGCGAGAGGCTCCATCACGATCGGGTCTGGGTTTAGGGTCGTGACAAATTGATATCAGAGCCTAGGTTACATAGGTCTCACGAGTCATAAGCAGGTTTAGTAGAGTCTCGCGGATCGGTACGGAGACGTCTATATTTATCCTCGAGAGTCTACAGAACCTTTAGGAAAAACTTCATTATCTTGAAATTCTTGTCGTGCGAATTTGTTGATGCGAGTACTAAACTTCTGTTATTCTATTCTCTCACAGATGGTAACGACACGCGCTACCGGTCAAGATGGACGACCACCAGTACTACCAACTGTGGCCACTAGGGGCCGAGGACGCGATCGTGGTCACGGTAGGGGCAAGGGTGTAGCCCGCACAGCAGCTAGGGCAACACCTACAGATCTACCAGCTTCCCCAGTCTAGGATCAGGTCCCAGTTGTGGACGCTCCAGCAATACCAGCTCAGGCACCAGCTGTGCCTATTGTTATTCCAGGTCTTTAGGAGGCCTTGGCTCAGATTCTATCAGTTTTCACTGGCTTAGCTCAGGCGATCTCAGTTACTACAGCCGCAGCTACTTCTCAGGCCGGGGGAGGCACTCAGACTCCCGCCGCTTGCACACCTGTGCAGGTCGTGCAGGGACTTCAGACACCGGGGGCACATCCAGCCCAGCCGGTTGCAGCTGCTCAGGACTATGTAGCTCCTACCATTCTAGAGGACGAGCAGCTTAGGTTGGAGAGGTTTGGTAGACTTCAGCCTCCGACTTTCAGTGGTGCAGAGAGCGAGGATGCCCAGGGTTTCTTGGACAAGTGTCAGCGGATTCTTCGCACAATGAGTATTTTGGAGACCAGCGAGGTCGTTTTCACTACTTTTCAATTTTCTGGAGCTGCTTTCACTTGGTGGGAGGCTTATGAGAGGCGTAGGCTTGTTGGTTCAACACCCCTTACCTGACAGTAGTTCTCCATCCTCTTTTTGGAAAAGTATGTGCCGTAGTCTCGTAGAGAGGAGATGCACAGGCAGTTCGAGTGGTTGTGTCAGGGAGAGATTACTGTGATGCAGTATGAGATGAGGTTCTTCGAGTTAGCTCGTCATGCTATTTGGTTGGTTCAGATAGATAGAGAAAGGATTAGGAGGTTTTTGGATGGCCTCACTTATCAGCTTTATATTCTCATGACCAAGGAGAGGGTGTATGGTGCTACCTTTGAGGAGGCTGTTTACATTACTCGTGAGATTGAGTTAGTTCGTCGCCAGGAGCGAGATGAGAGGGAGGCCAAAAGGCCTCGAGGATCTGGTAGTTATGGTGGTGCCCCTTTGAGAGGCCAGTTTCAGCACGACAGAGGTCGTCCATTCAGGCATGCTCAGCCAGCTTGCCTAGGTTATCATGGGGCATTATCGGGTCATGGTTCTCATCAGGGCCAGTCATCACTTAGTGCTGCTCAGAGTTCATCTCGTGCTCTATCAGTTCAGGGCTCTTCTATGCCAGGAGTATCTGCTAGTCATTTCAGTGCTAGGGGTTCCCTTCAGTCCCCGTCTCCGACACCCGGGAGTTTCTATGAGCGTGGAGAGATGGGTCATATATGGAGGCAATGTCCTCGTCGTCTTGCGAGTTCATCTTAGTAGAGGAGTCAGACATCGGCTTCAACACCAGTTAATTCACCACCATCCACCCACCCAGCTAGGGGTGGAGGTTAGTCAGCTAGGGGTCACCCTAGAGGGGGAGGTCGATCAGGTAGCGGTTAGGCCCGTTTTTATGCACTTTCAGCTAGACCTATTGCTTCTGATGCTATTATTACAGGTATTGTCTCAGTCTACCACAGAGATGCTTCTGTATTATTTGATCTCGATTCCACTTTTTCTTATGTGTCATCATATTTTGCTCGTTATTTGGATATGCCTCGTGAGTCTCTTGTTTCACCTGTTCATGTATCTACTCTGGTGGGCGATACTGTTATTGTAGACCATGTGTACTGGTCGTGTGTGGTGACTATTGGGGATCTGGAGACCCGAATGGATCTTTTACTATTATGTATGGTGGATTTCGATGTTATTTTTGGGCATGGATTGGCTATCTCCGTGTCGTTCTATTCTGGACTGTCATGCTAAAACAATGAAATTTTCTATGTCGGGTGTGCCACGGATTGAGTGGCGAGGTTTGACTGATTATGTTCCCAGTAGGGTAATCTCATTCTTGAAGGCCCAGCGTATGGTTGGGAAGGGTTGTCTTTCGTATCTAGCCTTTGTGAGGAATGTCGGTGCAGAGACTCCCAATATTGATTCTGTTCCAGTTGTGAGGGAGTTTCCCGATATGTTTCCTGCAGACCTGTCGGGCATGCCACCAGACAGGGATATTGATTTTGGTATTGACCTGGTGCCGGGCATTCAGCCCATTTCTATATCGCCATATCGTATGGCACCAGCGGAGTTGAAGGGGTTAAAGGAGAAGCTTTAGGAACTCCTTGATAAGGAGTTCATTCGGCCTAGTGTGTCACCTTGGGGTGCGCCGGTTCTATTTGTGAAGAAGAAGGATGGCACTATGAGGATGTTCATTGATTATAGGTAGTTGAACAAAGTAACAGTTAAGAACAAGTATCATTTTCCTCTTATTGATTATTTATTCGACCAGATTCAGAGAGTGAGAGTGTTCTCCAAGATTGATCTCCGTTCGGGTTATCACCAGTCTAAGATCAGGGACTCGGATATTCTTAAGAAAGCTTTCAGAACTCGATATGGTCATTATGAGTTCTTGATGATGTCTTTTCGGCTGACCAATGCCCCAACAGCATTCATGCATTTGATGAACAACGTGTTCCGGCCTTATCTCGACTCGTTTGTTATAGTCTTCATTGATGATATTCTGGTGTATTCGCATAGTCAGGAGGAGCACGCGGAGCATTTGAGAGTTGTGTTGCAGAGATTAAGGGAGGAGAAGCTCTATGCAAAGTTCTCCAAGTGTGAGTTTTGGCTCAGTTCAGTGGCTTTCTTGGGACACGTGGTATCCAACGAGGGTATTCAGGTTGATCCGAAGAAGATAGAGGTGGTTCAGAGTTGACCCAGATCGTCCTCAGCTACAAAGATTCACAGCTTTCTTGGTTTAGCGGGTTATTATCGCCGGTTTGTTCGGGGATTTTCATCTATCGCATCACCCTTGATCAAGTTGACTCAGAAGGGTGCTTCATTTGTATGGTCATATGAGTGTAAGGAGAGCTTTCAGAAGATCAAGACAGTCTTGACCACAACTCCAGTGTTAGTTTTGCCATCAATTTCAGGTCCATATACCGTGTATTATGATGCTTCGAGAGTTGGTATTGGGTATGTATTGATGTAGGAGGGCAGAGTTATTGCTTATGCTTCTCGTCAGTTGAAGCCCCACGAGAAGAACTACCCCGTTCATGATTTGGAGTTGGCTGCCATTGTGCACGCGTTGAAGATTTGGAGGCATTATTTGTATTGTGTGTCTTGCAAGGTGTTTACTAATCATCGTAGCCTCCAGCACTTGTTCAAGCAGAAGGATCTCAATTTGAGGTAGCAGAGGTGGTTGGAGTTGCTAAAGGATTATGATATTACTATCTTGTACCATCCGGGGAAGGCCAATGTGGTGACCGATGCTTTGAGCCGAAAGGCGGTGAATATGGGGAGTTTGGCATATATTCCAGTTGGGGAGAGACTTCTTGTAGTTGATGTTCATGCCTTGGCCAATCGGTTCGTAAGGTTAGAGATTTCGTGGTGCACTTCCTCTTTGGCATTCAAATTAGCATCGTCCTTTGCTTGCAAATCCAGAACTTCCTTCCCATGTAATCCATTTTCCTACACCTGGACATTCTCTTTCTTTATACCATCCTGCATATCCATCGAGTCTCCGTCGTCTTCCAGATGTTGCAAATCTTCCCTGGTTCCTGTAGCTCTTTTCTCCTGAACTAATTTATAGTTACGATATCTCATCATTGTATTCCCCACTCTATCATTATTAAAATCTTGACACTTTTGACTTCCCGAGAAAGATGCATTGTTCTCTGCTCGTAACCATGTCCTGAACTGATCGCTTCTAAGATTTCTTGATCGTACATCTTGTTCCCTCTGTATACAGGTTTTATCATTATTCCCTAGCACACCACAATAGTAACAAACATAAGGTAGATTTTTATATCTCAATTCAACCCATATAGTTTCAGAGCCTAGCTTGATCCATTTCCCTCTAAGCAGTGGCTTAGTAATATTAATCTTGATTTTAAGCCTCATATACTGACCCTCTTTACTCCCATTTTCAGGAATGAGAATATCTAGGATACCGCCTAACGCATGCCCTATTTTTCGACCAACATCCTTTGACATCCAGTGTTAAGGAATGTTCCAAACTTGAACCCACATATTACTCTCATTAAAAATTGGAGAGTCACTCTCCAATCCTGGTTCCCAAGGATGAATGTTGAGAAGGTATCTATCATATAACCATGGAGTACCAAGTTTAATTTTCTCTAAACCTGTCTTGTCCTTAAAGATGAACTAGAAAAAATTCCATGTGATTTCTTTAATTTGTAATCCTCTAGGGTTACCCCAAGCCAGAGTCATAGCATTCCTAATTCCATAAAAATTCACCTTTTTGTCAGAGATTACCTTACCAAGAAGACTTACTTCACATTCTTCATGCTTGCCTGAATATCTGGAAACTCTATTGCCACAGCCTCCTTTTCTTCCTCCGTTAAAATAAATTTATGAAGGCGTTGTGTAATTTCTCCCGCCATCTTTGCACTGTAAATTCCTGATGATGATGATGATGATATGAACTTTGTGATTTTGCTTCCCTTTTCTTTGCTCTCTGTTGTTCTTCCTTTTTTGTAACCTACCGAGCCCAATTAGCAAATCCCCATGACTTAGAATTAACTCAAAACAAAGTAGACAAACACAACCCAGATGCCAAAATCAACGGCGATAGTCGCAAGTTTTAAGCCCATGAGCTTGCTTACAAGAAAAGCTGATGGAGATAAGTACCTGGCCGGAAATGAGAAGGGGACCGGTCAGCGGCTCGGAAATCTAGAGAGAGGAAATTTAATGAGAGAACGGAGTGTGCCAAAATTGGGAAACATAGAGGACGAAAGTAGCGATTTTGATAGGGTTATTTGTTGAAATCTGTTTGAGAGTATAATTAGGAGGTGAAATTGAAGTAATTTTTGTATATTTGATAAATTAGGGCAAGGAATAAACCCCACACGGAGGGGAAAAAGCTCTAAGTTGTAGAGAGAGAAAACCCTCACGAAGAAGGACTCAAATGCACAACCAAGAAAAAACCCTCACGAAGAAGGAATCAAATGCACAACCAAGTTATCCAACTACGAGAATTTTTAACTATATCCATCCCTAAAGATTCACATGTGATCTCTTTCTTTTTGTCAATTTGGTCTTGATGTTTAACATTCTAGCTAACTGAATTATCTTTGGTAATATAAAATTATAAATAATTTGAAGTTTGTTCAGTTCATAAGTAAACAAGAGTTAAATAGTCCATCCAAGCAAGAAGGTACGAAGAGCTATATTTCATGGCTAGAAGTATGGCAACCAATTGTGATATCTAAGTACCTTTAGTTCTAAATCTAAGATCTAGAATTAGTGAATTCAAAGTTAGAGTAATCTTATTTTATTTGTCCATATTAATTCTAATAGATTCATTTGAACCCACAAAAAATATTGTAAGTTTGTTTATATATACTCTCACGTCACTGAAATTTTGTACTTCACTTAACTGTAAATAGGCATATAACAACGAAAAGTTTGGAGTTTGCAGTCAACTCCCTCTAGATCACTTCAAAAAGATAACAAGAACACTAACAACGTAACCTACTATATCCATTCCCGCTATGAAAAATATTTTCCCTAATGTGACACCATATTCTTACCTTATATGGTTTTATCGTTGACATTGTCTCCCCCTTATTGGACACCAAGAAATAAAGTCTTAAAACCTCCCTTTGTGCACCCAAAAGTTAGACAAAGCAAGCTTCTGAACAAATTAATGTGTGATAAGGAAAAGCTTGGCCAATAATACATCGCTGCTACAATAAACTATGTATGTCATTAAAGTTTGACTAATATAATGTAGGATGCCTTAACAAGTCAAAATTCGAAATAAAGAAAAAGAGAAGTGTAAAGCTGGGGAAGAAGATTTCAGTGATAGAAGGAAACCAAGAGGAAGTTTCACATCGTTTAAATAATAGATCTATTTAGTAGTATTCTTTTATATGGTGTACTCTTTCAACCAACTGCCAAATTAAAGAATGGATGCAACATGCTGCTAGGATGAAGAAAGTCAGAAGAAGAGAAGCATTAAATAAAGTCATCCAATAGGGCATTGTTACGTAACTCTTTGTCTGCAATAATTAATATTATAAGCACTTTGATTCACTCAAGATGCTTTACATAATCATACTTCATCATGTTAGTTTAATTAATTAATGCTACTTACCATCTGATGGCAATGTTTGATTTCTGATATTTTCATAAATTACGATATAGAAAAGTTTAATACTGTCAGTCTATCTTTTTAATTCTTGAAACGAGATTTTCATTTTTCTTCCATATGAGTTGTAATTTACCTAAACAATTCTAATATTTTTGGATCTACTACGTCACTGTTCCAGCATAATCTGTAAGCCAATATTATTTTTACTCAAGAACAGACAATAAATTAAGGCAACGAAGTGAATTTGTCATGTGGAAAATAGGCAGACAATAATAAACCCGAAAATGATTCTTGATTCGGTTCCATGATTACGCATTAAATTTTGATTCTCACTGCTCAAGCAACCATGTGATTCTTAATATTACAGGTTTTTTGGTGCCTGCAGTTTAATTAATGAAACCTCAATTTGATGTCAATTGTCTGATGCCAGCTTTTACGATATATATAAGTTATAGATCTATGCAAATAATAAACATTTTATTAGAAAAAAATAAATCCTTTTTGTTAATTCAAAGAAAGGTTTAATTTTGTCCTCAGTTTATACTCCTTATGTGAAATTGGATTTACAGTTATAAACTGCAAAATGGTAATAACTGTAGAAACAGATGCAGTAACATAGCAAGGAGTAAGTTGTGATGGTCATCACTTGTGTTGCAAGTGAATTTAGTGTTCTAAGGACTAAAAACCTTCTTTTTCTCATCTTAATTTACGTGCATGGTCCGGACCTATATCCGGAAAGCCTTCTATGCGAAAATATGACAAATAGAAGTTTCTAGAGTTAAAATTTTGATTATAGTTGACTTTGGTCAATATTTTAAGCAAACGGACCCGGATCCGTGTTCCGACGATCCCACGAGGTCCGCAATAAAATATGGGACTTGGGCGTATGCCCGGAAATGAATTCCGAGGTCCCAAGCCTTAGAAATCAATTTTTGAAAGAAATTATTTTACTGAATTATCTAAGAAATGAAGAAAAGAATTAATGCTTGAAACCATTGTTATCGGGCCCGTATTTTGGTTCCGAAGCCCGATGCAAACTTGTTATAGTATTTGAAAGATAACTGTGAAATTTGGTGAAAACGGAGTTTATTTGACGTGAGTTGGACTTCCAGTTGAAGAGTTATGAACTTTGAGAGTTCTTGATGAAAATGTTGAGTGTTGAGATTTAATTCATGATTTTACATGTTATGTTGATGATGTGATCGCACGAGTAGGTCCATATGATGTCTTTGAGTTAGTATGCACACTTGGTTTGGAGTTCCGAAGGCTCGGGTGAGTTTCGGGTAGGTTCCGGGATGTCTTAGGCTTAAAACATGGATGTTGCAGGTTTAGAGAAGTGTAAATCTCTGAACCCGCCAGTGCTAACCGCATTGGTTTTGGTGCTGTCCACGGTGGGGATGTGCGGCCACACTCGATTTTGTGCGGTCCGCACAGGTTCACTGGTCCGACTTCGGAAGCCTATATATTTTGATCTACTTGGAATTTTGAGATGATTCAAAAACGAAAGTTGTAGCCCTTCATGTCTAGTTTCCATAAAGGTAAGGAAATCACAATATATCTGTAAAGAAAGTTATGGCCAAAATACTAAAGCATGTCATTGCAGTCCACATGGAGAGTTGTGCGACCGCACTCGATTTTGTGTGGTCCGCACAGGGGGTCTGAGAGGGGTATATTAAAACGGGATTTTCAGTTATTTTTCATTTTTCAAAACCCCAAAAACATAAGAGACGATTTTTCAAACAACCTTTCTTCTCCAAAACATTGGTAAGTGATTTCTAACTCATTTTCTTTACTTCTTAACTTCTTTTTACAAGATTTCATCCTAGAATCTGGGGTTTTCATGGTGGAATTGGGAACTTTGGGAAAAACCTTAGAATATTGAAATTTGAGGAGTTAGACCTCAAATTGAGGTCAGATTCCAAAATAAATTATATATTTGGGTTCGTGGGGGAATGGGTAATTGGGTTTTGGTTCGAACCTCGGGTTTTGACCATGTGGGGCAATTTTTGACTTTTTGGGTAAAACTTTGAAAAACTCATTTTCATGCATTGGGGTTGATTCATTTAGCGTTTATTGATGTAATTAAGTAACTTGTGACTAGATACGAGCGAATTGGTGGTGGAATCAAGGGGTAAAGCTATAATTGAAACTTGAATTGTGTTCGTGGCATCGAGGTAAGTGTCTGGTCTAACCTTAGCTTGAGGGATTAGGAGTTGTGTCTTATTTGCTACGTGTTAATTGTGGAGTACGACATATAGGCATGGTGACGAGTATCTATATGTCGGTGTCAAGCATGCCCGTGAGTCTTGTATTGTAATTGTTATGACTCCGTTGTAAATTATTGCACTTCACATGTTATTGAAATATTATTATTCCCTTGCAGGGATGTTATTGAAATATTATTGTTCCCTTGCCGGGATGTTGTTATATTACTCTTGTTCCCTTGCGGGGATATGGTTATATTGATCTTGTTCCCTTATCGGGATTCTTTGTGATTGTTGTTGATTTGTAAATGGGAGCGGGTGGCACGCCTACCACGAGATAAATAAAATGGGAGCGGGTGACACGCCTGCCACGAGATAAATGAAATGGGAGCGGGTGGCACGCCTGCCACGAGATAAATGAAATGGGAGAGGGTGGCATGCCTGCCACGAGATAAATGAAATGGAAGCGGGTGGTACGCCTGCCACGAGATATATGAAATGGGAGCGGGTTGCACACCTGCAACAAGATGTGAAATGAAAGTGAATTCTGCCTTTGTTTTCCTTATCCTTGTTAGTAGTTGGATTTTGGTTCCTTTATAATTCTCTTGATATTCTGTTTTTACCTGTTATTCCCCGAAGCATGCTTTCCCCCTCCCATCTTTACTTGTTTATTCCTGCTTCACTCTCCGTTGTATATTATATAACTGCACATGTTTATTTGGTAGTCTGGTCCTAGCCTCGTCACTACTTCGCCGAGGTTAGGCTAGACACTTACCAATACATGAGGTGGATTGTGCTGATACTACACTCTGCACTATGTGCAGATCCCAGAGCAGCTCTTGGACCGTAGTTTGGAGGCTACCTTCAATCCACGCGGAGATCCAAGGTAGAACTGCAGGCGTCTGCAGGCCCTGACGTCTCCTCTATCCTTTATTTCATGTTGCATCTCTTTGCTTCAGAAACAGTGTTTCTTTTATTTCACACCTTGTATTTAGCAGTCTTAGACCGTCTGTGGTACTGTGACACCAGTTCTGGGTGATTAAGGTTTAAGCTATTGTAATAGACGCATGTTCAGATATTTTATTGTTTTCTTCCGCTTATTCTAAATTTTTGTTGTTTACACGTTATTGTTTTATATAATGTTAAAAAGAATAAAAATTGGTAAAAGGGTAATTTGTCTAATAATTGGCTTGCCTAGCTCACATTAGTAGACGCCATCACGACTCCCGAGGGTGGGAAATCCGGGTTGTGACAGAAGTTGTTAGTTAGATAGTTAGTGTACAGCTATCATACTCAGTTAGTAGAAATAGTGTAGGGACCACTAATTTGTTAGTGGAAGTTAATTATGTATACATGTATAAAATACAATGTACTATTACATTGAGAAATGCAGAACAAATTTCTCCCATTTTCTTCTTCTTCTTCCTCAGCTCATTCTCTGCTCATGCTTCCTCCATTACTAGGGTTCTTCATCTCAAGCATTCTCTGAGTTCTAAAATGGTATCATAGCACGAGCTATGAATTGAAGCTCATAAATCGATCCAAATCTGTAATTCTCGTCCTATCTTAAGTCTCTTCTTCGTATCTCAAATCTGAAGCTTTAAGTCGTCGTCAACAATGGCGAATGACAATTCTGAGCAGGAAATACCTACAACTGTAACTGAAACCTCGCAAACCTCATCGGAGGATGAATTTGAAGAAGGAATCTCAGTTCCAATCACTCATCCTCTGTATCTGGCATCCACTTATACAAGTGAAATTTCTCTGATCTCCTTTCAACTAACAAGGACAGACAATTTCTCTCTATGGTATCGATCTTTGAAAATTGCTCTTCTAGGTCGAAATAAGCTCGGAATGTTGACGGAAGGTGGAAGAAGGAAAAATTTCGAGAAAAATACTGGTATCAGTGGGATAGATGCAATGCAATTTTCTTATCGTGGCTGATGAATGTTGTAGCACCGACTTTGATCAGCGGAATTGCATATGCAACCAATGCACAAACCGTGTGGATGGATCTGCAAGAGCATTTTGACAAGATGAATGACACTAGATGTTATAACCTACACAAGGAAATTGCAACCCTAACTCAAGGTATCTCCTCTATATCTGTATACTATTCTAAACTCAAGGATCTATGGGACGAAACTGAAGATCTAGTTCCTCATCCTGGTTGTGACTGCCCTAAAACTAAGAAATTTATTGAACACCTACACAAACAGAAGCTATATTAGTTTCTTATGGGATTAAATGACTCATATTTACAAGCTCGTAGTCAAATACTTATGATGAAACATGTTCCCTCTGTGAATCAAGCTTATGCTATGTTAATGAGTGAGGAGAGTCAAAGAAATGTAGCAGGATCAGCAGGTATCTTAGGTGCTGCACCTAATGCCACTAGTGGTCACTATGAATCTACAACACTATACAGCTCCAAGTCTGATAATAGACCAAAACACAGAAAGAATTTCAATCTATACTGTGACTTCTGTAAACTAAAAGGTCATAGCAAGGAGAATTGCTACAAAATAGTTGGTTATCCAGCTGACTACAAGTTTAAGAAGAAAGGGGGAGCTGGTGTTTATAATGCAGTAGCTGAGTATGGTTTAACATCTGGCAACTACAATGCACCACCTGAACTAAGTCCCTACACACAGCCTTGTGGACAGCAAAACCCTAGCTTTGAGATGACTACTATGCAGCCAAGATCTGTTCAACCCTTGCAACATAGCAGTCACACTGCAAATATGGAACAACAACCACAACATGGAGGAGGTAGTGCCTTTCCCTTCACCAAGGAACAATATGACCAGATTATGCAAATTTTGAACAGCAATACAGTCAGTCCTACCTCAGCAAACAACAACAGTCCTTCACCTACCTCTCAAGCTAATGCAATAGGTACTAATATTGCTTTACTAGATTTCAATAGTCCACAAGAATGGATCATTGATATAGGGGAAACTAATCACATGGTATCTAATGTCAATCTGTTAGATAAGGCCACTGTAATTGCTCCTCCTATCCCTAGAAAGGTTCTCTTGCCAAATGGAGATGTAACTCAAGTAACTCATGTTGAAGATAGTCAGATATCAAACAACAACACACTAAAAGAAATATTTTATGTACCAAAGTTCAAGTATAACCTGTTGTTAGTGTCAAAAATGACAAGGGATCTAAGGTGTTTTGCCTCTTTCTAACCTGATTTTTGTGTGTTTCAGGAGCTCTTCAATGGCAGGGTGAAGGAGATTGGTAGAGAAAGAGATGGTTTGTGCTTTCTACAACAACATGGAAATAAGATGTTGACTGTTGTGTCCTTGGAAGTTGTTACCTCAAAGGCTGATCTCTCAATAAATCCCAATGATATAGTCTTATGGCATAGGAGACTTGGTCATGTGTCCATCATTGTTTTGAAGAGACTATTCACTGTTAAGCTAGCTAGTATTACTAATGCCATCAATAATTGTTGTGTGCGTCCTTGTGCTAAAGTAACCAGGACACCATTTCCTCACAGTAGTATCAAGAGTACTAGTGTATTTGATCTAATTCATGTAGATGTTTGGGGACCTTATAAAACTGTAACCTTTTATGGTAATAGATACTTTCTCACAGTAGTTAATGACTTCACTAGAATGACTTGAGTTTTTCTTACTGAAACCGAAATCTGATGTGTCTGTTGTACTACTACAATTCCTTGCCTTTGTTCACACACAGTTCAATAAAATAGTAAAAATGGTGAGATCTGACAATGGCTCTGAGTTCCTAAATTCAATGTGTAAAACACTCTTTAATAAGCTTGGTATTCTCCATCAAACCACCTGTGCATACACTCTACAGCAGAATGGGGTAGCTGAGAGAAAGCACAGACATCTCCTAGAAGTCACCAGAGCTCTGAGGTTTCAAGCTTACATTCCCATCAAGTTTTGGGGTCATTGTGTTATCACTGCAGCATACTTGATTAACAAACTACCATCTTCAGTGTTGAATGGGTGTTCACCTTATGAGTAGTTGTACAAGAGGAGGCCTCAGCTAGGACACCTTAGGACTCTACGTTGTTTGTGCTTTGTTAAGAAAGTTCAGGAGACAGACAAACTTATGCCTAGGGCCAAGCCTGTTGTTCTCATGGGGTTCTCAGACACTCAAAAAGGCTATAATCTTTTAGATATTTCTACACAATAATTCTTTGTCAATAGAGATGTTGTCTTCTAGGAGAATGTTTTTCCATTCAAAGACTCTTTGCATGTCTCTCCTCCTATATTCAATTCTCTTCCTTCACCTCCTAGCTGTGAAGAGGTGTACACAGATATATGTCCCTCTCCTCACATAAATCCCTCTACTTCTTCTTCTAGTGGTCCTGAACCTTTGTCTATTGCTCCTGAGCCTTGTCCCACACTGAGAAGATTACTTAGAACCAAACATCCTCCATTATGGCTTAAGGACTTTGTCACTCAGCCTTCTACCACTACTACACCATATTCCATAACCAACTATGTCTCTTATGACTCTCTGTCTCCTTCTTATCAGTCCTATATTGTAGCCTTCTCATCTATTGTGGAACCTCTTCTTATGATGAGGTTGTTCAAGACCCAAGGTGGGTGAAGGCTATGAAATCAAAAATACAGCCTTGGGAGGTTGTCTCACTTCCTCCAGGCAAGGTGCCTATTGATTGAAAATGGATCTTTAAAGTGAAATACAAGGCTACATGGGAGGTTGAAAGGTTTAAAGCTAGATTGGTGGCCAAGGGGTTCAGCCAGCAGGAAGGTATTGATCATCAAAAGACCTTTAGTCTAGTTGTTAAGATAGTCACATTTAGGACCATACTTTCTGTTGCAACTTCTGAGCATTGGCATATCCACCAAATGGATGTGTGCAATGCTTTCCTATAAGGAGATTTGCTTGATGAAATCTATATGACTCTTCCTCAGGGCTTTTAGAGTCAGGGGGAGAGTAGGCCAGCTTGCAGACTCTTGAAATCCTTGTATGGTCTCAAACAAGCACCCAGGCAGTGGAATACCAAGTTATTAGAGGCACTTATTAGCTTTCATTTCATACAGAGTCAACATGATCACTCCTTGTTTGTACAAGGCATTGGCAGCTGCATTGTGGTTATATTAGTCTATGTGGATGATATGCTCATCACATGACCTGATTTGAGACTAGTAAAAAAAACCAAGGCTACACTCCAGAAGATCTTTAAGGTGAAGGACCTAGGAGAGCTGAAATACTTCCTTGGGATAGAGTTTGCAAGATCATCACATGGTATTCTAATGCATCAAAGAAAATATGGATTAGAATTTGTGTCTGAACTTGGCTTAGGTGTTGCAAAGCCTGCTGCTACACCCCTTGAAGCAAATGTGAAACTCACTACTCCACAGTATGATGAACACATAGGCACAACCAACACCTTGGATGATGCACTATTACCAGATATAACTAGCTATCAAAGGCTACTAGGCAAACTCCTATATCTGACAGTAACAAGACCAGACATTGCATTTAGTGTTCAAACTCTTAGCCAGTTTATGCAAAAGCCTAAGAAATCTCATATAGAGGCAGCACTCAGGGTGGTCAAGTATTTTAAGAATCACCCTGGGCAAGGTGTACTTCTATCTAGTCAGAAGAGAAGTGTTATATCAGTCTTCTGTGATGCTGATTGGGCAGCATGCCCATTGACTAGGAAGTCTGTGTCTGGATTTTTTATAAAGTACGGGGACTCACTGAATCATGGAAATCAAAGAAGAAAAGCACTATCTCTAGAAGCTCTGCAGAGTCAGAGTACAGAAGTATTGAAACAACAGTGGTTGAACTAGTGTGGATATTTGGATTACTCAAGGGCATTGGAGTGGTGTTTGAATTGCCAGCTACTATCTTCACTGATAGTAAAGCAGCCATACAAATAGCTGCTAATTGTGTCTTTCATGAAAGGACCAAACATTTAGAGATTGATCGCCACATCATAAGACAAAAGATTCAGCAAGGACTAATATAGATAGAGTATGTGAGAACCAAAGAACAGTTGGTAGATGTGCTGACTAATGGACTGCCTAGAGCTCAACATGAGTACTTAGTGCCCAAGCTAGGATTGCTGAATATCTTTACACCACCTAGCTTGAGAGGGAGTGTAGAAACAGATGCAGTAGCATAGCAAGAAGGAGGAAGTTGTTAGTTAGATAGTTAGTGTACAGTTGTCATACTCAGTTAGTAGAAATATTGTAGGGACCACTAATCTGTTAGTGGAAGTTAATTATGTATATATGTATAAAATACAATGTACTGTTATATTAAGAAATACAGAAAAAAATTCTCTCATTTTTTTCTTCTTCTTCCTCAGCTCATTCTCTGCTCATGCTTCCTCCATTACTAGGGTTCTTCATCTCAAGCATTCTCTAAGTTCTAACATGGTATCATAGCACGAGCTATGAATTGAAGCTCACAAATCAATCCAAATCTGTAATTCTCGTCCTATCTTAAGTCTCTTCTTCATATCTCAAATCTGAAGCTTTAAGTCATCGTCAACAATGGCGAATGACAATTCTGAGCAAGAAACACCTGCAACTATAACTGAGACCTCTCAAACCTCATCGGAGGATGAATTTGAAGAAAGAATCTCACTTCCAATCACTCATCCTCTGTATCTGGCATTCACTTATACAAGTGGAATTTCTCTGATTTCCTTTCAACTAACAAGGACAGACAATTTCTCTCTATGGTATCGATCTTTGAAAATTGCTCTTCTAGGTCAAAATAAGCTCGGAATGTTGACGGAATGTGGATGAAGGAAAAATTTTGAGAAAAATACTGGTACCAGTGGGAGAGATGCAGTGCAATTGTCTTATCGTGGCTGATGAATGTTGTCGCACCGACTTTGATCAGCGGAATTGCATATGCAACCAATGAACAAACAGTGTGGATGGATCTGCAAGAGCGTTTTGACAAGGTGAATGACACTAGATGTTATAACCTACAAAAGGAAATTGCAACCCTAACTCAAGGTATCTCCTCTATATCTGTATACTATTCTAAACTCAAGGATCTATGGGACGAAACTGAAGATCTAGTTCCTCATCCTGGTTGTGACTGCCCTAAAACTAAGAAATTTATTGAACACCTGCACAAACAGAAGCTATATCAATTTCTTATGGGATTAAATGACTAATATTTACAAGCTCGTAGTCAAATCCTTATGATGAAACCTGTTCCCTCTGTGAATCAAGCTTATGCTATGTTAATGAGTGAGAAGAGTCAAAGAAATGTCACAGGATCAGCAGGTATCTTAGGTGTTGCACCTAATGCCACTGGTGGTCACTATGAATCTACAACACTATACAGCTTTAAGTCTGATAATAGACCAAAACACAAAAAGAATTTCAATCTATACTGTGACTTCTGTAAACTAAAATGCACCACCTGAACTAAATAGTTGGTTATCCAGCTGACTACAAGTTTAAGAAAAAAGGGGGAGCTGGTGCTTATAATGCAGTAGCTGAGTATGGTTTAACATCTGGCAACTAGAATGCACCACCTGAACTAAGTCCCTACACACAGCCTTCTGGACAGCAAAACCCTGGCTTTCAGATTACTACTATGCAGCCAAGATCTGTTCAACCCTTGCAACACAGCAGTCATACTGAAAATGTGGAACAACAACTACAACATGGAGGAGGTAGTGCCTTTCCCTTCACCAAGGAACAATATGACCAGATTATGCAAATTTTGAACAGTAATACAGTCAGTCCTACCTCAACAAACAACAATAGTCTTTCACCTACCTCTCAAGCTAATGCAGCAGGTACTAGTATTGCTTTACTAGTTTTCAATAGTCCACAAGAATGGATCATTGATATAGGGGAAACTAATCACATAGTGTCTAATGTCAATCTGTTAGATAAGGCCATTGTAATTGCTCCCCCTATCCCTAGAAAGGTTCTTTTGCCAAATGGAGATGTCACCCAAGTAACTCATGTTGGAGATAGTCAGACATCAAACAACAACACACTAAAAGAAGTATTTTATGTACCAAAGTTCAAGTATAACCTGCTGTCAGTGTCAAAAATGACAAGGGATCTAAGGTGTTTTGCCTCTTTCTAACCTGATTTTTGTGTGTTTCAGGAGCTCTTCAATGGCAGGGTGAAGGAGATTGGTAGAGAAAGAGATGGTTTGTGCTTTCTACAACAACATGGAAACAAGAGGTTGACTGTTGTGTCCTTGGCAGCTGTTACCTCAAAGGTTGATCTCTCAATCAATCCCAATGATATAGTCTTATGGCATAGGAGACCTGGTCATGTGTCCATCATTGTTCTGAAGAAACTATTCCCTGTTAAACTAGCTAGTATTACTAATGCCATCAATAATTGTTGTGTGTGTCATTGTGCTAAACTAACTAGTACACCATTTCCTCACAGTAGTATCAATAGTACTAGTGTATTTGATCCAATTCATGTAGATTTTTGGGGACCTTATAAAACTGCAACCTTTGATGGTTATAGATACTTTCTCACAGTAGTTAATAACTTCACTAGAATGACTTGAGTTTTTCTTACTGAAACTGAAATCTGATGTGTCTGTTGTACTACCACAGTTCCTTGCCTTTGTTCACACACAGTTCAATAAAATAGTAAAAATGGTGAGATCTGACAATGGCTCTGAGTTCCTAAATTCAATGTGTAAAACTGTCTTTAATAAGCTTGGTATTCTCCATCAAACCACCTGTGCATACACTCTACAGCAAAATGGGGTAGTTGAGAGAAAGCACAGACATCTCCTAGAAGTCACCAGAGCTCTGAGGTTTCAAGCTTACATTCCCATCAAGTTTTGGGGTCATTGTGTTATCACTGCAGCATACTTGATTAACAAACTACCATCTTCAGTGTTGAATGGGTGTTCACCTTATGAGTAGTTGTACAAGAGGAGGCCTCAGCTAGGACACCTTAGGACTCTACGCTGTTTGTGCTTTGTTAAGCAAGTTCAGGAGACAGACAAACTTATGCCTAGGGCCAAGCCTGTTGTTCTCATGGGGTTCTCAGACACTCAAAAAGGCTATATTCTTTTAGATATTTCTACACAATAATTCTTTGTCAATAGAGATGTTGTCTTCTAGGAGAATGTTTTTCCATTCAAAGACTCTTTGCATGTCTCTCCTCCTATATTCAATTCTCTTCCTTCACCTCCTACCTGTGAAGAGGTGTACACAGATATATGTTCCTTTTCTCACATAAATCCCTCTACTTCTTCTTCTAGTGGTCCTGAACCTTTGTCTATTGCTCCTGAGCCTTGCCCCACACTGAGAAGGTCACTTAGAACCAAACATCCTCCATTATGGCTTAAGGACTTTGTCACTCAGCCTTCTACCACTACTACACCATATTCCATAGCCAAATATGTCTCTTATAACTCTTTGTCTCCTTCTTATCAGTCCTATATTGCAGCCTTCTCATCCATTGTGGAACCTCTTCTTATGATGAGGTTGTTCAAGACCCAAGGTGGGTGAAGGCTATGAAATCAAAAATACAGCCTTGGGAGGTTGTCTCACTTCCTCCAGGCAAGGTGCATATTGATTGAAAATGGATCTTTAATGTGTAATACAAGGCTACATGGGAGGTTGAAAGGTTTAAAGCCAGATTGGTGGCCAAGGGGTTCAGCCAGCAGGAAGGTATTGATCATCAAAAGACCTTCAGTCTAGTTGTTAAGATAGTCACAGTTAGGACCATACTTTCTGTTGCAACTTCTGAGCATTGGCATATCCACCAAATGGATGTGTACAATGCTTTCCTACAAGGAGATTTGCTTGATGAAATCTATATGACTCTTCCTCAGGGCTTTCAGAGTCAGGGGGAGAGTAGGCCAGCTTGCAGACTCTTGAAATCCTTGTATGGTCTCAAACAAGCACCCAGGCAGTGGAATACAAAGTTATTAGAGGCACTTATTAGCTTTCGTTTCATACAGAGTCAACATGATCACTCCTTGTTTGTACAAGGCATTGGCAGCTGCATTGTGGTTGTATTAGTCTATGTGGATGATATGCTCATCACAGGACCTAATTTGAGACTAGTAGAAGAAACCAAGGCTACACTCCAAAAGATCTTTAAGGTGAAGGACCTAGGAGAGCTGAAATACTTCCTTGGGTTAGAGTTTGCAAGATCATCACAGGGCATTCTAATGCATCAAAGAAAATATGCATTAGAACTTGTGTCTGAACTTGGCTTAGGTGCTGCAAAGCCTGCTGCTACACCCCTTGAAGCAAATGTGAAACTCACTACTCCACAGTATGATGAACACATAGGCACAGCCAACACCTTGGATGATGCACTATTACCAAATATAACTAGCTATCAAAGGCTACTGGGCAAACTCCTATATCTGACAGTAACAAGACCAGACATTGCATTTAGTGTTCAAACTCATAGCCAGTTTATGCAAAAGCCTAAGAAATCTCATATAGAGGCAGCACTCAGGGTGGTCAAGTATTTTAAGAATCACCCTGGGCAAGGTGTACTTCTATCTAGTCAGAAGAAAAGTGTTATATCAGTCTTCTGTGATGCTGATTGGGCAGCATGCCCATTGACTTGGAAGTATGTGTCTGGATTTTGTATAAAGTACGGGGACTCACTGAGTCATGGAAATCAAATAAGCAAAGCACTATCTCTAGAAGCTCTGCAGGGTCAGAGTACAGAAATATTGAAACAACAGTGGTTGAACTAGTGTGGATATTTGGATTACTCAAGGACATTGGAGTGGTGTTTGAATTGTCAGCTACTATCTTCACTGATAGTAAAGCAGTCATACAAATAGCTGTTAATCCTGTCTTTCATGAAAGGACCAAACACATAGAGATTGATTGCCACTTCATAAGACAAAAGATTCAGCAAGGACTAATCTAGATAGAGTATGTGGGAACCAAAGAACAGTTGGCAGATGTGCTTACTAAAGGACTGCCTAGAGCTCAACATGAGTACTTAGTGTCCAAGCTAGGATTGCTGAATATCTTTACACCACCTAGCTTGAGAGGGAGTGTAGAAACAGATGCAGTAACATAGCAAGAAGGAGGAAGTTGTTAGTTAGATAGTTAGTGTACAACTGTCATACTCAGTTAGTAGAAATAGTGTAGGGACCACTAATCTGTTAGTGGAAGTTAATTATGTATACATGTATAAAATACAATGTACTGTTACATTGTGAAATACAGAACAAATTTTTCTCATTTTTTTCTTCTTCTTCCTCAGCTCATTCTCTGCTCATGCTTCCTCCATTACTAGGGTTCTTCATCTCAAGCATTCTCTGAGTTCTAACAATAACTTAATATTTTTTTCATAGCTGCAAATATCAAGGATAGCGTTTATGAATATTTTAGTTTATTGCAAATAGTTTATGCTATCCAAAAAACATGACGTTGACATGGATACAGACAAATTAAATAATCTAATCAATATAAATAGTACTAACCATCTTAAGTAATAATTAAGAATGAATAATTAGATTAATTAAGAAATGCATTTGATCTTATCTTGCTTTCTTCTTCAATGCATCGAAATTTGTTGTTGAACTAATCCTATATGGACCACTCTTTTAAACTCAAAATCATTACTGTGACATTGTATGCTAGAATTGAGCTGAAACTAGGCTTGGGCACTCCTGATAATCAAGAAAAACTATCCAATTAATAGATTAATTTCCTTAGTTTCATTTTCAAGAGAAAAAAGATCCTCAAAATTGTCTGATTTTGCACCATCCAAGATGGCATGTGAGATTTATTTAAAGAATGTGGTGGAATGATAAGATTTATTTATTCTTAATCAATAATTTCGGAGAATAGATGAACTACCGATAGCTAAAAAAATACTTCTTCTTAATGAATCTTACACGACGTAAACCTATTAATCTGACCAATATAGATACCGCATACCAGATGCTTAATCCATTTTTTTAAAAGTACTTCGCATTATGCTTTTCGGAACATGCATGTGAACCCAATGAGGCTTTGATAAAGGTATCAAAATCTACATATAATTGGTGCAATTCTAATCTTAAGTAGACTTTCTCGTCCCCCTTTTCTTTTCCTTGGTGTCCCTGCTAATATCAACAGGGTTTTTTCGTTGTTTGGTGTCGATGCTTAATCAACAAAGTTTACATGTCATTTTAAATGAAAAATAAACACATGGTATGAGGACTAAGTTATGAAAATTTAGACATCTAGCCATTAGCTAGCCATATAGTCCAAAATTGATGGCGCCCATAAATAAATAAATAGGATTAGAATAACGATAAAACAAACGTTAAGGTCGTTTTCAAATTGTAATATTATAATTGGCCTTTGGATTAGTTTCACATTTGCTTGCACGTCCTCTATAAACAATTAATTACCTCTACCCCATCTCTCCCTTTTTATACTATTCGCTTCTCTTCCTCCATTTTCTTGTTCCCATGAAATCTCTCTCTTATCTTCCATAAATATCAACAGCTTCTATATATATAAATTACAAAACTTAGGACCAAAAGAGACAAAAAGAAAAAGTACTTCAATTCGATATAGCCATGGATGGAAGATTCAATAACATTTTTTTATCTCATGAGCAAGAAGATTCCGAGAATTCGCCGGAAAACAGCCTCGATTCGCCGCGTTCCGACATGTTCAACGATAACAAGATGATGACTTCTACTTCCTCCCCTAAAAGAAGGTCAGTCTCATATACCTTCTTACTTTTCTTTTCCGACATGTTCAATAAAGAAGTTCTTCATTTGTTTTTGGTGGAAAATTTTACTTCAGCTTAAGAGATTTGAGGGAATGTTTTGATATTTAAGTCATGTGCGTGCATGAGAAATATATGGTGCTCACAACATATATATTTAATTTCTTTGAATTGCAGCAGAAGATCCATACAAAAGAGAGTGGTATCAGTGCCAATTAAAGAAGTTGAAGGATCAAAGATGAAGGGTGAAATAAGCATGCCGCCATCTGATTCTTGGGCATGGAGGAAATATGGACAAAAACCCATCAAAGGCTCTCCCTATCCTAGGTTAGTTAGTGAATTGAATTTTCCTTTTTAATTATTTTTGGGAATTTGTCGTAATTTGATAAACTTTTAGGACTGAATTGTATGAAATATCTGAAATTGATTGAATGATTATGATAATTACAGGGGATATTATAGATGCAGTAGTTCAAAGGGATGTCCAGCAAGAAAACAAGTTGAAAGGAGCCGTGCAGACCCTAACATGTTAGTTGTGACGTATTCTTGTGAACATAACCACCCTTGGCCGGCTTCTAGGAATAATCAACACAATCAACGTACAACTACCACTACATCATGTACCAATAATGCAAAGACGAAGACGAAAACATTAGCATCACTAACAGCAGCAGCAACAACAATAATAACAACTACCAATATTGTAGTTTCAGACATTGAGCGCGAAAAAGACACGAGCAATTTCGCAAGTCAATCGGAGCCCAATTCGGATGAAAAATTTACCAATCTCGGTGAATCTTCACTAATTAGTTGCAACGAATTTGGATGGTTTTCGGATTTTGAGTGTTCTTCTACTACCATGCTAGAAAGTCCTATTTTAACCGAAGTCGACGTTACTGATATTGACATGTCATCAACTTTAACAACATTGAGAGAAGAAGATGATTCACTTTTCGCCGATCTCGGAGAGTTGCCGGAATGTTCAAGGGTGTTTGGCCGTGGAATGATGGAAAGGGACGAGGAACGCCGGCGACATAGCTTGAGCTTGACACCTTGGTGTGGGACCACGGGCTGAGATCGTTCGACACGTGTCACTTCTCTACATTTGTCTTTACTTGAGGAAAATATTTTTAACTCTTTTAATTCATTAGGAATTGCGCGTCGTGCGCCATAAGATACCAAAGCAATTTGGTTTTATTGCTTTTTAATATTTCTTTAACTTTTTCTTAGATTTCAGTGTAGGTTTTGTAGTATAGTAAAATAAAAGTTCTCCAATAGAGAGGGCTTTGTCTCAATCTTATTGTAATTAGCATCATTGCCGGCCGTTTCATTTTCAACGGCTAAATTCCTCTTCGATGCCTCTTTACTTTACTTTAAGTGAGAAGGAAGAGATATGCTATTGTTTGTCTTGGGAATTTTGCCAATCACGATCTACCTTTTTCCCTTTTTATTTCTTCTTTTCTTTTATATTTTCACTATACTACCTCCCGGCCTTTTTTTTATGTACAATATTTGATTTTTTCAAATATCAAGAAAGAATTAAATTCTTTTTTTCAAAGTTGCTCTTGGAGTAAAGAGTCTAGGAGTATTTTTTGTATTTTCAATAAATAATTAAGGTTAATATGGTCAATTATATTATTAATCAATGCTAAAATATGAACTTCTTAATATGTAAAAAAACCGTCCCAAAATTATTTAAAGTGGATCGGATGGAGTATTACATTAGAGATCAACAAAAGGAAACGAAGAATAATTAAACTCATACTACCTGCTATGTGGGAGATACTTCCACTAATTCCATTAAACTGTAAATTTTGGTGATAAATATCTTAACCTAGCTCCCAGCAAAAATTAAGGGTAGATTTTTCCTCAGTTGTTAGTTTATATATGTCAACCATTAGATGTGGTATTATGTCAAACTGGAAAACAGCCTAGATTTTAATAGTTCGTTGTATGTTTTCATAATCATAGAATAATAGAGTAATTGGCAAAATTCTAAGTTCTTATATCTAAAGAAGTAACATACTATAGTCTGTTAATTTCGGATAATACATTTATTATAGTGTTTGCTACTAAAGTGAATGTCAAAAGAATATCTTCTAGTCAGATCCTATTAAACCAACATGGCATCATGTGACAAAACCTTTGCTTAAGCCTTACAAGCCGGTAGTCATTAACTTGTTATGTAATTGTGGTTATGCAATAGAAAATAGAGGTAAACATGTGATTTATATAATAGTGAACAAAGTATGTTTAATATATCCTAGTTAAATGAGAAAGCTGGCAAAAAATTTGGGTAGAGCTTGCCCAAACACTAGTTGCAAAAGAACAAAAAGACAAACACATTGAATAACCCTATTATTATAGTAGTAGTTTCTTTTTTGGGAAGATGGCACGGTATAGCCGCTTGCAAAATAATGTCCGAAAATATATATACTCCCTCCATTTCAATTTAAATAAGATAGTTTGACGGTAAATACTTATCCACATCGGGTGTTTACACCAAACTATATTAATTCACTATGGTTAATTAATTTAATTAGATGAGAATGCATGTAATTTACTATGGTTAAATGATTGAAGTCAATATGCAAGACACATATCATATATTTATTGGTTTGGTGTAAACACTCGGTGCGGGTAAGTTTTTACCCTTGACACATAGTTTAAGAAAAAAAAAGACTTTTGAACTTATGGTCTTAAAAGCTTAAGGGATAAAAGCTTGTGGGGCCATGACATATGTGTGGTAATAAAATCTTTTTATTAAAGGTAAAATTGGTAAAATGAAGAGTTTAAAGTTGAATTATTTCCAAATTTAGAAATATATCATTTATTTTAGAACAGACTAAAAAGGAAAGTACCTCATCTAATTTAAAACGGAGGAAATATATTTTTTGTCCTAGTTTTTGTATATATATATTGTATGTCATATATAAAAGTTACAAAATTTATACACTTTTTCGGTCATCAAATATAAATAATTTTTGGCGCATGTTAAAAAAAAAAAAAAAAAAAAGTAAGCCCCTTTTGTTAGTTCCTTTTATGCAAGCAAAGTGTAGCACATCTCAATTCCCAAAGTCTTCATCCTTAACCAGAGGTCTCGAGTTCAAGCCCTGGGTATGGAGTTGCCTTTGTTAGGGAGTGTTTTACTCCCCAATGTGGGGCTTCCCGGCGCGAATCCGGATTAGTAGGGTCCCAATGTGGATATCGAATACCGGGTGAGAAATCAAAAAAAAATCCAAAGTCCATATATGCATTTAATTTTATATGTAAACTTGCAAATTTGGACGAATTAATATTTTTTTCATAAATTTGATGTGACTCATAATTACAAACTTTACTAGCTGACTGCTCCAAAAGTCAAAATGAACCAAAGTTTTGACCTTTTAAGCAATGATAGCTGTACACGGCTGAATAGGGGTTGTCCCACAATAATTTTGATTGGTTACATATGATTATGATCATCAAGTTCCTTGTATATTAATGGTAGTTGCACATGATTTCGAATCAAATTGTCGTATCTTAGCTTAGCTAATACAGGAGTTATTAATTAAGGGTTAGTTAATCATGATTAAAACAAATAAAATATTGAGTAGGTGAAGAGGCTTAAATGAGGGACCCAAATTGCCCTTACATTATTTGTAAATAATTATGATTTTAAAATTGGTAATTTATTGGCATTGGGTAGCGATTAGGGGTTTTATATTTTCTCTTTAAATATGTTATCAAGTTGTCTTAGAGCTTTTAATGAACTTTCACCAAAAAAAAAAAAAGCTTTTAATGAACTTTTTGAGTGATACGTGTCCCCACATACTGCACGTGCAAGTCATGGCGTCACATGAAGATATGTAGTATTAACGTCATTGATGAGATTAAGAATCTTTATCTGTTGCTTCTGCTATCTTATCTCTTGTTTATGATAAATTAACTTTCTCGAAAATGCCAAGTATAAATTTATTTAAATGTATGACCTGAGTGAAAGCTTGCTAAAAGTCGATCTGCACTTGATCTCCTTTTGTTTTGGCAGTCATATAAAGCTTTTGTTGAATCAAATTTGGTAAAAGGCCCTACCATAATTTGAATGATTTTAAACTTTATCAACCGTCAACACAAAAACCATATTCAAAAAATTGAAAAAGGATCTTTACATGGATTAGTATAAACTAGTAATTACATACGGCATGGTATACACATATTATATACTCCCTCTGGTCCATATTACTCCCTCCATTCAACTTTGAGTGATTTTTTGGTATTTTTTTTTGTGGTCCACAATATTAATTTTTTCAAATATCAAGAAAGAATTAACTTTTTCTTTCCAAAGTTGTCCTTGTAGTAAAGAGCATAGGAGTAGTTTTTTATATTTCCAATGAGCAAATTAAGGTTAATATGGTCAATTTTATTGTTAATTAATGCTAAAAGGTGAATTCCTTAATATGTGTGAAAAAAGCCAAAAAATCATTTAAAGTGGACCGGAGGAAATACTAGTTATGTTTTCCTTTTGCATGTCCCTTAAGAAAATATTAAATACAACGATAATTTAACTAAATTGTCCTTATTTGTTTTTTGATCTCAATTTAATTCTATTCTTAATTTCTCTACATTTATTAGAGTATGGATAAAGGTAGGAAAAAATAACTAATTTTATTTTGATTTTCTAAAGTGACAAGTATTTTGGACCAATTATTTTTAGTAATCACTACAAAAAAAATCAAAAAGTATATGGATTATTTACATATATTATATATTTGTCAGCTATTTTTGGATGCACTACGTTAAAAATTTGTGTCGTAACTAAAGACAAATGAAGGATAAAACATTAAAAAGTCGGCCAAATTACGTGTTGACATCATTAGTGTATAGATTTAAAGTTGCCCTGGAATGCTAAGATCAAAATACCAATCCATAAGTCTCCAATTATTAATCAAAAAAATTGTTTGCTATATAAATAAGCTCTCGACAATTATATGTTGATTTATTCTCCTATTAGAATATAGGTAGTGTCTAGTACTAGCTAGTAGGTATATTCTGCAACTTGTCATCTTTCTATGCTTCAAAAGTAGAAGTTGATTTTTGTTGTCCAATTTATCCTTCTCTTCATTTCTTTTTCTTTTTTCCTAAATAATACTAGCATATTTGACCAAACTTCTAAAATTAACTTATTTTTTGCCCAAAAAAGAAAACACTTTTGGCAACAAAAACAAAAAGCACTTTTGACAAAACAGGCTATAAGAAATTGGAGTTGGATTCAGCTAAAAATGACATTGACACTATATGCACAGATTGTTCATAGAGACCTCCTCCCAAAGTTTGATTAAGGTCTTATGTCTAATCTGATTGCGACAAGCAATAAGTTGCCTTCGAATTTCTAAACTAATAAATTGTTTTTCAAAGGCCCTTTCTGCGAGGATTTCGCTTATGTAACAAATAACAATTGATACCCATCGCTAGGTGCAATAAAAAGAATTTATAATTTTAAAATTTTTGAGTCAGATTAATAGCTTAATAGCATGTTTGGCCAAGCTTCTCAAGACAAAAAAAATGCTTTTTTTTTCAAAAGCACTTTTTTTCCTAATTTGAGGTGTTTGGCCAAGCTTATTTGGGAAAAAAGTGTTTTTGGAAAGAAGCAGAAGCAGTTTCAGATAAGCAGAAAAAAATAGCTTCTTTTCAAAAGCAGAAGCAGTTTTGACTTTTCTTCTTACCTAAAATACCCTTAACAAAATATAGTATATACCAAAATAACCCTTAAACCTAATACTTAGGATATTAATTTATAAATATTTCTTATAAAGAAATGGAAACTTTCTAATATATAGTGACTTTAGGGGTGAATGCTTTTATATTTATTGAAGGAATTTTAATATATTTAACTTATATTAAAAGAATTAAGTACTTTTTAATTTTATTTTCATATTTTACTTAAATAAAATATTTTTTTAATTATTGCATGTATTAACAAAATTTTGATATTATTTATTTACTTATAGTGTTAATTATTAAGTAAATCTATTCATGTCCTTATTCGTAATTTGACACTTAAAAGCACTTTCTAAAAAGCTTGGCCAAACACAAATTATTTCTCAAAAGTGTTTTTCAGACTGATTAGTCAAACACAAACTAATTCTCTCCAAAAGTACTTTTTTCAAAAGCACTTCTCAAAATAAGTTGATTTCTCCGGCTTGGCCAAACAAGCTATAAATCAATTGGCATACCTGCATTTGACTCACCAAAAGGAATCCATGAATCAAAGAAAGATATTTTGTTAAGAACGTTTCCCTTTACAAGGTTGAAAGATTATGATGTTACTCATCCAAAGGGTAAAGTGAATTCTACCCCAAATAATAGAAGTATTTGGCATGTAAGTTAGTTAAATTTTGAAAGTATACCCATAATTAAGAAAATAATGATCAGTGTATAATACTACAACAACGACAACGACTCAGTAAAATCCCACAAGTGGGGTCTGAAGAGGGTAGTGTGTACGCAGACCTTACCTCTACTTCGAGGAGGTAGAGAGGTTTCCGATAGATCCTCAGCTCAAGATCCATGTATAATACGTATCTGTAAATTTGTTATGAAATAAGTACTATTAAAATAGTCAAGATAGTTACCATATGCCCATCTCCTACAAAATCCACCCCTAGTTTTAAAACTGCTCTTCATCACAAGTACTCTGAGTACCAAGAGCATAGCAAATACAAGATATCTAGAATTTAAGTAATTGAAAAAGACAGAAAAAAATGATTCAGTAAGTTAAAGCCATAACAGGTCTACACAAGTGTTCCACTAGACAAGGTTCTCTAACATTGACATTCCTTAGTACCAACCAAATGAAACCAATAAAAAGGCAGCTCTTGTGATCGAAACATAACCGCACCGAAGGTAGTCTTGAAAATTTTACACTATCAGTTTACCTAGAACCGGACACAGCAGCACAGATTACCTCTAGGTTGAACAGCAACCAGTTTTCTTGACATCAGATACTTCTTTACCTATATCAATCTTTTCTCCTTGGGAAGGGACGTTTGCATTTCCATTCTCACCATTCTCTATCGCCTTTCTGCTAACAACGTGATAGATTTCAGTGAGAACTTCAGCAAATGCATTATCTACATTGGTAGATTCGAGGGCAGAAGTTTCCATGAAGTAGAGGGACTCCTTTTCCGCAAAAGACTTTCCGTCCTCAGTCGACACTGCTACCAGATGTCGCAGATCAGATTTGTTTCCGACGAGCATGACAACGATGTTGGGATCTGTATGATCTCTCAACTCCTTAAGCCACCTCTCAACATTCTCAAATGTGGAATGTCGAGTGACATCATACACAAGCAAAGCACCTACAGCACCTCTGTAGTAGGCACTGGTGATGGCACGGTACCTACAGAACAAAGTAATACAGCCGTTATGAAGAGTAAACAAGTGTAGAAGACAATTTAACTTATTCTGATTTACTAACAAGGAATAGCTTATCAGTAAAGATGTAATTATGCGAATTGGTGTGGGCATCACAATATGCAGCTATAGCTGAAATGATACTTTTTATTTTTAATGAAAAGGTAGGGACAACATGATAATTCTAGTGCCAATATTTATTTCCTAGTCCTTTCTTGAGGCATCAGAAAATAAGTTGACCACAATCTTATATAGTTTCCAATCCTCTAATATATCCACTGTAATAGACAAAAAAATTGCATCTCTTCCCCCTTCTCGCCACCCTCCTTACCAAAAGAAAAAAAGAAAAGAAAATTGGAACCTGATGGACTGCTTTACATCTAAAAGAAAAAGGGCAACCCGGTGCACGAAGTATCCCGTACTCACAAAAGGGGGTGTGATGTAAGCAGCCAACTCTGATGCAAGCTTTAGTGGCTTATTCAATGGATTTACATTCTAAAATGGCTCTAAAACAGAGTATTATTGACTATTCAGCAGAGTACATGTCCATCTCTAATGACGACTTTTAGCCATATGACAAACAAAAATAGGCTGAAATCTCATGACTAGATGGGAAAAAAGGAATCGCTCGATGTGAAAGAATTTAACGTTTCCTATTATATTAGAGAGAGAGAGAGAGAGAGAGAGAGAGAGAGAGAGAGAGAGAGAGAGGAAAGTTTAAGCTCATGCAACACGAATAATGAATGGAAAAAAAAATTAAACATAATACTCCTTTCATCCATTGTATAGGATTTTATTAGACTAGACTGAACATGGAATTTAAGATGTCATCTTATACGTTAAACTAGCAATACTGGAAGAAGGCTATCACATTAGTGATGGGAAGGTTAGTTTGATAGAGAAAGCATCACATATATTTAAGATCTGAATGGTTCAAAGAATTCAAACAATTAAAAGTTGTTAAGAGTGCACAAGAGACCAACAACTTATGTTACCTGGATCATTTACATACATAAAAGTCGGTACTAGATAGTAGATAGTTCTTGCATCTTAGGTTACAATACTGATAGCGGCTAAAGCTGGAAGGTGGTTCTCAGTATCATGGGATTTAGCTATTGAGACTCGCTAGGCTGTCAATGGAAAGATGAGGGGAAAAAGCGGGAAATACTTAACAAAGCTCCCTTTTCTCATTTTAGGTTAGGTCAAACTACTGGTCATGGCATCCACATGTGCTATTTCTTGACTGGTAGAAGAGTATAACTAACAATCAGTCAACCAACCATGCCTCTAGTAAACTAAGAACTGGATAAGCTTACAACAATGTTGGGGAAGTGAAAAATGAAAACACATAATATGTGAATAAATTAGAGGCTAGAGTAGCAACCGAAATGTCCAATTAAAAGTGTGAAATCAGGAATTGGCAAAGTGAGATTAACAGAATATCAATTATGAGCAAATAATCAAATAACCATTTCTATATTCTATTTCTATCAACTCCACCCCAATTATATAAATCTAGGCCAACAATCAAATCACCATTTCTATATTCGATTTCATATGAGCTTCATCCTGATAGTAACTGACACATTCAACCTCAAGCATAATTACAGGGAATAATATGTCCCTCTTGATGCCAGGTAAATTGCAACTAGTTGAGTTCTGCAATAAACAAATAACTAACCCAGACATCTATTTCATTTTCTAATAAGCTAGAAATCTTCAACAATAATGGACAGATCTAAGACTAGAATTAGTAGAAGTCCTTAAAACAACGGAGATTCATCTTACTAAACGCACTGCGTAATCTAATTTGTATCAGCATTCCGTTCCAACCACCCCCTCCATTCCCCCACCCTCCCTTATCACAAGGAGGAAATCAGAATAGATAAAATTTTAAAAAAACATATCACTTTCTCCTTCATATTATTTGTGATTGTAACTATCAGGTTATCCATTACCAAACGAAAGAAAAGGGGAAAACAAACAAGATAGTCAGACAATAGGCTCATCATCCAAACACACGCAAAAAAATTAGAATAGCATCACGATGTCCTTATCCTGAATATGACACTTGAACCACCAAATCTGTGATGCCACCACAATATCTAGCAAGGTAACCCCATCCACCCCACCCCCAGCTAAAGTAGAAAACTCTATGTCAAACTGATATCAGAAAGAAATAATTTTTGGAGACAATCCTTTGAATCAATCACTCTGTTTCAGCCCTTTTATCTGTTTCAGCCCTCTAATTCTTTTTTTGTTATCCATCTGTCACAACATTTGTGATAATTGTTTTTAGCCCTCTAATTCCTCTTTATGTCAATGATTATTGTTAGCGAATATTTTATGTTGACGAAAAGGAAATTTGGAATCATAGGGCACGTATTTGTTGATGTAGGAGTCAACAAATACGTGCACTATGCAAGGCGGTAGATGAGGAGGATCGACCAAGATGAAAGTAGCATGTAAAGCTATCCCGCTGTGCCTTTTCACACCATCTGTAATCAGAGGTATCAGTAAATTTCTAAATGAGTTGTTGAGTTAGAGAGTGGAAAGTTGTCGGAGGTCAAAAGACCCGCATAAAAGAATGATTAATTTGATTGTCTTGATTCTATGCTTTTTCTTTTCTAAGGAAAAAAAAACCTTTTTAGAAGGATCTAATGAAGAAAACTTTAGAGAAGTTGATTCAAAGGATACATTTAGCATGATAATAAACATGTTCATTCAGCCATCTATTACGGACAGCTTTTTAAAATTAAAACTGTAGGGAAAGTTTGAGAAAGTCTTAGTAACAAAAATGTTTGATCGTGCAAGATTAATGGTGTCATATAAAATGGGACTGAGAGACTAACACTTTCATCTTCCCATAGAACACTACCGTTGAACATGGCTTGGAAACTGGTCTACTTAAATTCAACCTTTTTGCCATTACCAATACAGAAACTACCATTTATACCAAAACTAATAGCATGACGCAATCTTCCATGCCTATACCAAAGCATCAGAATGCAGCTGCACATGGCTAATTAATCGTGGTACATGCCTGGTGAGATTGTTACTAAAAATTCTTCTAATAAAAAGGCACTAATCAGCTATTACTACCTTTCAAAAAAGTTGTTGTATCTTGGACATGATCCATGAAGACATCAGTCACAAACATCCTATGATTGCAATGCAATAGTGGGCACTGCACTGCATTTAACTTGACGCCAGCTATATATGAATGAGCTCACAGAATGAAGACAAAATTTAAAGCAAAAAAGTCTGAAACATTTGCAAAGTATAGCATAGAAGAATTTATCATAAAGGTGATGAATTTGACGCTTCCTTTTTGGGCAATAGTCACGGTGGTCCAACAATTGTGTGTACACACACGGAAATTTTACCTTAGAAAGGAAGTCAATTGAGTGTAAAACTAAGAAAGCAAGATGTGGCAGTACATCCAATACATCTAGGGAAAATCTACCTCCAATCTAAAGCAAACATCAAAATATCAAAACACCCCACCACTCCAGATCAAAAAATCCAATATACACCAGATCTATTTGAAATCCCTACATTTAAACCAGTAAAGTACAACACAGAGATAGCATATCATACTCACATTGCCCAAACCAATCACTAAAAGCTAATGTCACACAACTTCCAACAAAATTCAGATCAGGGCTTTGCAATTCTTGAACATAAAGTAAAATTCAGATCAGGGATTTACAATTCTTGAACATAAAACACATGTCTTTCCCAAATCGAAATACACACACACTAGAAATTCCCAAAATACACCAGATCAGAGAAGAATTCGATGCAAGACATTAAAAAAGATACTCAGATCAAGAATAAAAGAATCACAATGGTACCTTTCTTGGCCAGCAGTGTCCCAAATTTGAGCCTTGATGACTTTAGTGTCAACAGTTAAGCTTTTGGTAGCAAACTCAACACCAATGGTAGACTTGGACTCAAGGCTAAACTCATTCCTTGTGAATCTTGAAAGCAAGTTGGACTTCCCCACACCTGAATCACCTATCAATACCACCTTGAATAGGTAGTCATAGTCATCTTCAGTTCTGTACCCACCCATTACTTACTCTCAAAATGTGAATGCCTCAAACCACTGTAAACTTTAGTATCCTGCACAATAAATCTTTTCTCCTTTTTTTTTCCTTACCCTTTTCTTTTTCCAATTAGCAGTGTAAATTTTTGACCCTTTTGGTGGAGAAGGAAACTGGGGAGACGTATGTCTATTAAGCTCTGGATTCCAAATCCACAGAGCAAATATAGGAAAAGGGAACTTTTTCGAAAGGGGGAACTTTGAAAAGACAGAAGAGCCCCTTTAGACTGTAGGGATGTAGGTCATGTGGTTGGCTATTTCAGGTAATTTAGCTAAGATATGGAGGTAGTTTTGTCTTTTGATTAGATTGGTGTGATTATGATTCCCACTTCTTATGTAGTGTATTAAACATGTTTGAAAATTGAAACTAAAAAAGGTGATTTTTTGTCGATTAAAATTTTCAACATTTAATTGATACAAGTAATCTATATCTATATTTATATTAAAAGAAGAGTGGTGAAGCATGACATTAAGTCAAGTGGCATATTGATAAAATGTCACTTGGCACTTTTCAGGGAAGTCCAACTAATCAATTATCTATATTATATTAAAAGGAGAGTAGTATGCATTGTGGTTAAGCCAAGTGGTAAGCTAAAATGAAGCCACTTGGCAATTTTAGGACAATATTAATAATTAGAAATTATATATAGAAACATAATTAATGGAAGTAGTTTAATGAATCTTATACATAATCTAAATAGATCTTAGACAAATCTAATCTATATATTTATAATTAAATTTATATGTATATTTGTATCTATATCTATATTTATATTTATATTTATATATTGATCTACTCATAGATTTTTTTCTATATTAGTTAGAAATATGGAGGTGAAAAAATAATTAAAAACTATAATAGAAAAAACTAAAAATATATAAAGACGTAAATTGAGATAACCTATAACTATTTATACTTTGGAGTAAGTTAAAATATAAAATAAAACTAAAATTTACTTAAGATATTAAGAATTTATTGAGTTTAAAAATTAAATAATTTCAAGCAACAACATAAGATCTTACATAAAATATACAAATTATTTATAAGGTAAGAGAAAAATTAAATAATCAACAAAAGATATTTTAATAACAAGAATAATAAATTCATATTAATATTGATAAATCGTGCAAACGAATATTTTATACGTAAATATTAATACAACATTTAGATATAATATGTTCGAACAAATAAGAAAATATTTTTCTATGATTATATTTGAATTAAGTTCAGTTAGTTTAAATTTGAAAGCATAACATAATTTTTTGAAAATATGGTTTAATTAAGAAAATAGAATGATAAAAATTATTTGAATTTGAGATGAGAAAGTTTTTAAATTTTTATCTATATTATATTATAATGAGTGTCGTAAAAATAGATATTAAATTCAAACAGGCTAATAAAAATTCACATGATAATGTAATAATATTAGGTATCGAATAATATAAAGTAAAAAAATAAAGAATAAATAGGGAAAAAATAAAAATTCAGATTTTTTATCATAGAAAAAAGGGTAAAACTTATTTAAATTTGAGATGAGAAGGTTTTTATATTATACTAAGAAAAGTCATAATTAAGTCCACATAACTCAAGTCTAACAGTTAAAATCAATAACTAAAAAAAAATGAACAATAAAAATAAATTAGAGATAATGTAAGGACATTTATAAATCATAAGTTTAGAAAATAAAATAAAATAAATATACAATACTTAAAAATATTATTCAATTTTAAATAATTTAATTTTTTCGAGCAATGTTTTTAAAATAAAATAAATATTTATTTCATAATTAAAAAAATTATATATTTATCTTATATTATTAAAGAAAAGTAGTTGATAATGATATTAAATAAATTTACAAGTTAATGAAAAGTCACATAAAATGTAATAAGACTATATATTAGATTAAAAAATAGCAAAATTATGTAAAATTATTAGAAATTAAAAGAAAAGACTATTTGAATTTGAGATTAGAAAGTTCTAAAAACTATGACGCGAATGCTAAAATTATGGATAATACCACGAAATTGAAGTCTTAATTATGAAAAATAAAACAATAATAAAAAATAAAAAAATTCAATTACAAAATAAATTTCTAATATAGGTAATTTTACAAAAATTAAATTTGCATCTTAAAACTAAAAAAGAAAGAAAATTATGTAAAGAAATAAAATGACAGCGAAAATATTATACAAAGATATAATATGTTCACATAATTAAGAAAATATTTTCTATGATTAATATCTGAATCGAGTGTATTAGTTTGAGTTTGAATGCATAGCATAATTTTTTAAAAATGCGGTCCATTTTAGAAAATAGAATGATAAGAATTATTTGAATTTGAGATGAGATTATTTTTTTATTTTTTAAAATATTATGTAAAGAACTAAAATGACAGTAAAAATATTACTACAATATTTAAAAATAATGTATTCAAACAATTAAGAAATTTTTTTCTATGATTAAATAAATTTTAAAAATACAAAATAAATGTCTATTATTTGTAATCTTACTAATGAAAATTAAAAATTAAATTGTATCTCATAGCTAAAAAAGAAAGAAAACTTAACTGCATCTAATACAAAATTAATTATAAGAGAACTCAATACATTTGGAAAATTAAAATCAAATAACTTATGTATTAATATTTTAGACTAATTAAAAGTTACAATTTAAAACAAAATATGCCATTATTTTGGCTCTAGGTAAAACATTAATAAAAAAGCTAATTAACATTTGTAGTAGGGAAGAGAATGTACATAAAAAAAAATAGAGGTAGTGTGAGGATACTTATACTTTAAATTAATTTAAAAATAGATAAATAAAATAATAAAATTATATTTAAAAATATTACTGATAAATTTAAATGATTAAAATATTATGAATAAGAGGATAAAAGCATAAAAATATACCAAATTTCAAGAATAAAATATTTATTTTTATTAAATACTATTAGAAGGATAAAAAGCAAGACATTAATTTAATTATAAGCTAATAAATAATTATATGATAGTATAATAAGAATAAAGTGATAATAAGAATTTTGATAAGATAATATGATCTAATGTGCTCGAACAAGATGGATCACAATATGGCATGTTTAGCATTCTTTAATATCGGTAACGGAATGAAATACAAGTACCAAAATCAAGGGGTTAGGTTGCTACAATTATATATTAAAAAGATTGGTTGTTCACTACGAGATTTGAACAATAATTTTATATCATGTTTCATAATTAAATTCTCATGTTATATAATTTTTATCTGAGAGGTTTATATTTTAAGGTTATTTGTACATGATTTAAACAACGTACACCGCAATTTGAAATGATTTGTTCGCGCATCGCGCAGGTACTGATACTAGTATTATATTAAAAGGAGAGTAGTGAAGCATATGGTTAAGCCAAGTGGCGTATTGATGAAATGCCACTTGGCACTTTTAGGATAAAAAATTGAGAAAAAATTAATGAGAATCTATATAAAGATTTTGAATTGATAATCTAAATCTTTTCATTGAAATTTCGAAATGGTAACTTTAGACCATAAAAAGAAAGGAGCTTATTTTATGGAATCTGTTTGCATGTACATTGGATGAATTTTTATGGAATTTGTCTGCATGTACATTTATTAATTAATTGGATTTTCATCCAATTAAACTTAAGTGCTTAAAAAATAAAATTAATAATATTGCTTTAGTTATGGTCAATATCAATTAATATTGCCTCTTATATTTACAGTAAGTACATTCTGAAAGCTTTTCAAAAATAAGGATTCTTGCAATTTATTCACTAATCACATGATCCATTTTCTTATATTTTATAATTTTTATATTTTAGAAACATTACACAGAGAAATGAAATGATAGTGAAAATAACGTTACAATAATTAGATATAATGTTTTCACACAAATACAAAAATATTTTTTTATAATTAATATTTGAATTCAATGCAGTTAGTTTAAGTTTGAAAACATAAGATAATTGTTTGAAAATATGTTCCAATATAAATAGAAGGATAGACTTATTTGAATTTGAGATTTAAAAAAAAAATTAAATTACGATAAGAAAAATCATAGTTTAGAATATGAGCAATAGAGTCAAAGTTACTACTAAAATAATTTTTAACTATTATCTGTATATATTAAAATGCGTATGGCAAAGGTGGATATTAAATACAAACAAGCTAATAAAGAGCCACACTAATACTATTAAGTATTTAGTATATAATAACAAAAATAAAATAAACAAATAGAGAAAATCAAAAACTTCATCACAGAGAAAAAATAAGGATAAACCTTATTTAAATTTGAGTTGAGAAAGCTTTGTTTTTTTTATATCTATTATGATAAAAAGGTTATAGCGTGGATACGGTCACATCAAGTCTAATAATTAAAATTTAAAAAATATTAAATATTAAATATTAACAATAAGTTAGAGATAATGTAATAATATTTATATAAAAAATTAGTTTAAAAAATAAAATATAGTAAATATAGAATATTTAAAAATGTTATTAATAAATTGTAATAATTTGAATTTAGAGCATGATAGTAAGCCAAGTGGAGTATTGAGAAAATGCCACTTGGCACTTTTCAGACATAATCTAAATAGATTTAGACAAATCTAATAAGAATTAAGAGAAATTAGATTTGATCAAATTTAATTTATGATAAATATCAGTTAAGATTGCCTCTTATTTTTATTTTTATTATAAATAAATTATGAAAGCTTTTCAAAAATAAGAATTCCTATAATTATTTACTAACCACATGATCTGTTTTCTTCTATTTTATAATTTTATATTTTAGAAGCATTACGTAGAGAAAATATGATATTATTTCAATTGCAGGTAAAATATAAATGTGAAAAAAGCTAATTAGAATTTTATAGCAGGGAAGAGAATATATAAAGACAAAAATAGAGATTGTACGAGGAAACTCATATTTGAATTAATTTAAAAATAAATAAATTAAATAGTACTTTAAAATATTATTGCTTGATTGAAATGACAAAAGAGTTCCAAGTAAGAGGATAAAAACATAAAAATACATTAAGTTTCAAAAATAAAAATAAAAATATTTATCGATAATTATTAAAAGGGTAATAAGCAAGACGTTAAGTCGATGGTAAGCTAATAAAAGAACACGTGACAGTATAACAATATTAAGTAAGGAATTATACAATAATTATAAACAACGACCAAAAGGAAAAAAATGTGTAAAAGTGTAGAAGAAGATCTGTGTGAATCTGAGGTGAAAAATAAATTGATAGTAAGAACTTTATTAAAATAATAAGATTTAATGTACTCAAACAAGACAGATCACAACATGACATGTTTAGTATTTTTTAATATTGACCGAAAAATAAAATACAAGTAGTAAAATCAAGGGGTTGGGTTATTACAAATATTTTTTTTTAAAAAGGCTATCCACTACGAGATTTGAAATGGTTTTATGTCCAGCTTCTTAATTAATATCTACTGATTATATATAATTTTTATCTGAAAGGTTTATATTTTAAAATTATTTGCACATAAAAAATGGGTATAGATTAAATGGGGGCGACTAAATAGGACGCCCGTGCAATTTTTACGTTACAAACTTGCCAAATCGACATATTTGGGCTCTCAGAATGGGCTTTAAGTTCAATTTTGGCAGGCTTCATTGCAGGAATGCTCAATTCCAATATCAATAGGGCTTGATTTGTAAAATACCGAGCGGCCTAATGTGTAATTTTCCTTTATTTAATGGAATTTTCACCTCCTATAATAAATGTTGATACCTTATTTATTTTAAATAAATACCTTTTTAAAAAATTATATTCCATAGCTACCTTTTGATTTTTATAGCCAAATATCTATTTATGGTTACCTCCTACCCTTAAGCCATAAAATACTCTTTGTATTATTTTTCTCTGTTATTCTTTCGGATTTTTCTCCACCCTTTGTCTCTCATTAGGGTTGTTCACTAGAGTTTATTATATGAGTGCCCGTATTTTCCAATCTTAATTCACCTACAATTTCATTGTTTCCCCCGGCACTAAATTCCTCCGTCTCTATTTTTATCCGACTTCTGAATTCAACAAATCTGAATCTATTTTCTCAGTGACTGCTAATCATTATGCTCTCTTGAGTAACTTCAGCGCTTTCCTCACTGTCTCTGCTAATGACGATGATGAGTCTAGTAAAGCAATTCCAAAAGAATATGTCATCAATGTTGATGAAAGTCAAATACTCAATATAACTTTTTCTCCTTCACCAAACTCTTATGCTTTTGTTAATGGGATTGAGATTGTTTCCATTCCAACTGATCTTTGCGCCAAATTTTGAGAGTATCGAGTCAGAATCGCATCCCTCTTGACGAGACGACATTAGGGTTGTTCTTGAAAAAAGACGAGGGAGTTTGGGGCTGAGCAACTTGAAGAGTCTGTTAATATATTTCAATGTATCTCGTTGTATTTTCATATATTTCATTGTATTCATTATTTTTTTCCCCAGTGTATTTCAATGTATGTCGTTGTATTCCATATATTTCATTGTATTCACTGTCTCGTTGTATTCCATGAATGTATTCATATTTTTTTAATTAATATAATTTATGTATTCAGATGTATATATGTATTCAAATTGCTCTATTTTTGTTGTATTTATCGGCTGGAAAAAATATTCAACATATTTTCGATTGAGAATCTTTTTTTATAACTGGAAATACAAATTTTATGTGTTATAATTGAGTTTGTTGAGTTATATTAGGAGTCTATTATGTTAATTGATTCACTTTCCGTTTAAAAACAGCTGAATAGATTATGAATTGCGCTATTTTACGTTACTGTATTCACAAATACATATCGTGAATACAGTCGAATACAATAATCTGTCTAGCTGTAATCCCTTGTTTCATGCCGTGAATACAGTCGAATACAAAAATTTATCTAGCTGTAATCCCATGCTTCACGTCTAGAAATGCTACTGTATTCATGAATACAGTAGCTTAAATACATTGAATACACTCTAAAAAAAATATGAAAACATAGCTATAGGAAGTAATATAGTAAATGATAGCTACAACTAACTAATAACCACTAAAACATAGTGGTTTATGAAAGTTTCTCTTATTTAATCGAGACCAATCGAATAGGAGTAGGCCGACTTTTATCCTTTCCATTGCGGGAGAAATTCAAAAATAGCCAGATTTACAAGTGGTAATTGAAAAATAGTCACAGTTTCAAAAGTAATCGAAATTTAGTCATTTTTCATGTAAAGATAAATCTGAACTAAAAACACTGCTCAAAATCCAGATATTATTCCAGTATAATATACTGGACTTCCAACATAATATAGTGGAGTTCCAGTATAATATACTGGTCCAACATAATATGCTGGAAGTTCATACACATGTGCTCCAACTTCCAGTATATTATGTTGGAACTTTTCGTGTGTTGGAGTTCCAGCATAATATGCTGGAAGTTTATATACAGGTGCACCAATCTCCAGTATATTATGCTGGAACTTTTTGTGTTGCAGTAAAATAATGACTGTTTTTCAATAACTTTGCAAACGCTGACTATTTTTTAATTACAAGTCCAAATATTGGTTTGCTCATGCTATTTTCACTTCAATTGATTTACTTTACATGACCTTCACTGTTGTATTTTGTATTTTTATTCACCGTTGTATTTTGTATTTTTATTCATCGTTGTATTTAGTATAATATGCCGTGATATATTTTGGTAAAATTTAAAGAAGGATTTTGCTAGTCTACTACATGTAGGCTAACAGGGTACAAAATTTTTATTTATTCAAAGTACCCTTATCACTTATATAATTTATTGATACCTTTTGGACAATGATGTCTTAAGGTTATTGGAAGACTCTGACAAATAAAAATATATATATCCCTAATAATTGCACATAATGATTTTTTAACTCTAAATACAAATAAGAATATAAGATAAAGCTTTATGGCCGAGATTTTTGTGGAATCCAAAGATGACTAATATGAGAAAATATGGTTTCACTTCCTTAACTATTACACACATCAATTCTTGTCGCACTGGCACCTCATAATTGATTGTAATGATTTTAATATCTTGGTTGTTGAGCAAAGGATTTCATACAATGATTTGTCTCTGCAAGAAAACTAGGGATAAAGCTCTTTTTGTCAATTAAAATTCCTTGGAGACTAGTGCAAATGACATAAATGACCTAAATTTTGGCTCTGGTACGAAAATAGTTTTTAATTCGAATTTTGAAACATGTTGGTTAGAAATTATTGGGCAAGTGTTATGGTAATTCATTAGAATCCTAAAGGTTGCTATAACTTTGCAAGTTATGGTAACCATCACAAAATTCTGATGGTTTCCATAATTTTGCAAGTTATGATGATTATCAAGATTCTCGATGTTTCAAAAATTTAACAAGCGTACTTTAAAATTCTGACTAAAGGTCATTTTCCAAAAAGAAATTTAACGAGGTCAAATTATAAAAGGAAATTTTACTTCCTATAGCAAAAATATACACCATATCTATTATAAACAAAAATTATTTTTAAATATTATTTTCTATAGCTATCTTCTATATTTTATAGTAAAAATAAGTATTTATGGTATATACTACCATTGAGGCATGAAATACACCATTTATGTTTTTGCCCTCTCTTAGAGAGCTGGATATAACTATTTTTAAGGTGATTATCCTTACTGTATTCATGAATATATGACGCGAATACATGTGAATACATGCGCGTACAGCTGGACTGCCCTGATTTTAGGGCACTTTTTATTGTTGTATTCGTATTCATGAATACAACAGTGCGAATACATGTGAATACATGCACGCACAGCTAGACTATCTTGATTTTAGGTGCTTTTTGCTGCTATATTCATGAATACATGGCGTGAATACATGTGAATACATGCGCGTATAGCTGGACTTGTAATACTCCTCATTAAAAAAACAGGGTAGTTAAGTAATTTGCAACAAAAAATAATATAATAAGAGATAAATTAGGGTCAAAGCCCTACGTTAATTAAACAAAGGAATTGGGGGCAAGCTATTTAACTCGGCAGAAGCAAAAACAAACAGAAGCATCGAAGGCAAAATCACAAAGTTGGTTTGCTCTTTTCTAGCAAACGAATTTACGGAGGAGGAGAATAAGTTAGGTAATTGAATTCTAATTTTTTTTTTGAGACAACAGTAGACGCAGGCAAGGATTTCGTTAGTTAGAGCACACAAATTGATATTTTTCGGTGAGCCTCGCACTTATTCGCGTGGGCAGAGATTTTATTTATTGTTATGGTCTTTTCATTGAACTCATAGAGTCGCTCCATGGTCATTATTTTAGTGTCATGAGTATTCTTTCGTTATTATAGTCTTATGTTGAGTATCGTTCTCATTTATCAAAGTTGGAGATAAATTAGTATTTTCTAGTGGTTAGTTGGTGGTTTAGTTATGGTGGAGACTTGTATTGGTTAATTGACAAGTTGCCAATTGTTTGGTATGATATTAGGATGTTTGGTTGTTGATTTAGGACAGGAAATTTTTTGGGATGGTCCAAAAATAGGGGAAACTCTGTCCGATTTTCTGTAAAATTTCCGATGAGGCTTACTTGGGAGCACTTGCTCCTAAGCGCCGGTCACAATCCTAAATTGGGTCCTGAAAAAAGTTGGTATTAGAGCTTAGGCTTTAAGTCTCGAGGCATGGAGCAATGTTTAGTAGAGTCTTGTTCATGGGTATGTAGACGCTCATAGTTATGATCTTGAGGCTACTAAACATCTAGGAATGTTTTCCCTTCTTTCATTCTTTGATCGTGCGTTGAGATAACTTGAGATTGACTTTGGAATATTTCTTTCGCAGATGGCTAGGACACGCACACCCTTATCTGTTGGACGTGGTGCTACCTGGGGTGGAAGTCAAGTTGGGGTTCATCAAACTAGAAGACAGACTGATCCTCAACCTCAAGTTGGGAACATGGGTCAAACCCAAGCTGTTATGCCAGATCAAGTGCAAGAACAAGGAGTTTAGAATGCTCCACCACCAGTGCCAACTGTTGTACCTATTGTTGCCTTACCTGCAGATGCAGTGGCAAAGTTACTGAATGTGTTAGAGGCATTGGTGCCTACTAAGGGAGGGAGTTCAGCTCCTCAGGCTACTTTACAGACAAAAGCACCTGCACAGACTCGGACTTTCAGGAATAAGGAAGTATCCCTACAAGAGTTTCTGAAATTGAAATCACCAAAATTCACAGGTTCCAATAATTCAGCAGATCATCAAAGTTTCTTGGATGGGACACTTAAGGCATTACGTGCTCTTGGATGTTCTAGTGAGAGAGTCGTGGAGCTCGCATCATACAAACTAGAGGATATGGCCAACGCCTGGTATGAAACGGTATTGCTAGGAAGGCCAGCAGGAGCACTACCATTAACATGGGACGAGTTCACTAAGTTGTTCAAGAATCATTTTCTTCCAAACAGTCCGATGCAACAATATGCTAGAGACTTTAAGAGATTGGTTCAGACTCCAGATATGGATGTGTCAACATATAACACTAAGTTCTGTAAGCTGGCTATATATGCTCCTCACTTGGTTCCTACCGAAGAAGCTCGAGTTCAGAGGTTTGTTGATGGATTGGTTGGTCGTCTATACATTGTAGAAGCCCCGCAGATGAAGACTTTATCCTACTCTGATGTAGTCGATCTTGCTAGAAAGATTGAAAACAAGGGACGTGAGGAGCGTGCAGCTAGTGATTTACGTAAGAAGGCTAAGACAGGAGGGGCTTTCAGTAGTGGTTTTAGTGAAAATAGAAGAGCAGGAAATCAGGGACAACAACAACAACAACATGGTTCTCAGACAGGGACACACATGTCTTCACAGTCCACATACAGACCACATTACAGACAAGGTAATAGGGGACCATCTTCTTTTGGACATCGTAATTCTGGGCAGATATATGCCACTACTCCAGTCTGCCAAACTTGTGGTAGATCACATTTGGGCCAATGTCGTGTTCTAACTGGAGAGTGCTTTCGGTGTGGGTAGTTGGGTCATCACTTGAGGGATTGCCCTTAGCCTCTGAGAAATTTCAACCAAGCTTTTATTTAGTCAGCTGCACCAACTCAGACTACTCGTAATACTTCAGGTGCTAAAGGTGCAGGAAATAGAGGTCGAGGTACTGGAAACCGTGCTACTGTGAATCAAGGACAAGGAAATGTTGGGAGAGGTCAGGCGAGAGTTTTTACATTTACTAGACAGGATGATCAGGCCTCGAATGTAGTGGTTACAGGTATTCTTTCTGTCTGTTCATTTGATGCACTTGCTTTGATTGATCCGGGATTTACTCACTTTTATGTGTCCTCGTACTTTGCTTTGAGATTTAGTAGACAACCCGAGCTATTGAATGATCCTTTTCTAGTTGCTACTCCTGTTGGAGAGTCTCTATTAGCTGAATACGTGTATCGTGCTTGTCAGATTCGGGTTGAGGGTAGAGATACTCTAGCTGACCTTATTGTACTTGATATGATTGACTTTGACATACTGATGGGAATGGATTGGTTATCTTCTTGCTATGCTATAGTCGATTGTCATGCAAAGATATTAAGTTTGAGATACCAAACCCAGTTTTATTCTAAGAGGGAGTCAGGTTCCAGAGACTTGCAAAATTGTATCTTTTATGAAGGCTCAACGACTTCTAAAGAAGGGTTTCTTGGGTCTCTTAGCTATTGTAAATGACACAAGAAAGGAAGCAGTTAGTATAGAAAATTTACAGTAATGAGAGAATTTTTTGATGTATTTCCTGAGGATTTACCAGGATTGCCTCCAATACGAGAAATAGATTTTGGTATTGATTTGCTACCTGACACACAGTCCATATCGAATGGCACCAGCAGAGTTGAGGGAGCTAAAGCAACAGTTACAAGATTTGTTAGATAAGGGTTTTATTAGACCTAGTGTATCACCATGGGGTGCACTAGTACTGTTCGTAAAGAAGAAAGACGGATCCCTGAGATTGTGCATTGACTACAGGCAGTTGAACAAGATAACAATACGCAATAAATATCCCTTGCCTTGTATAGATGACATGTTTGCTTAGTTACAAGGAGCTGCCCACTTTTCAAAGATTGACCTCCGTTCTGGTTATAGTTAACTTAGAATCAAAGATGAAGATATTTCTAAGACTGCTTTCAGAACTCGATATGGGCACTATGAGTTTCTTGTGATGCCTTTCAAACTAACAAATGCTCTAGCTGCATTCATGGATTTAATAAATAGGGTGTTCAAGCCGTTTCTGGATAGATTTGTAATAGTATTTATTGATGACATACTGATATATTCTCGTAGCCAAAGAGAACACGAGAATCATCTCAGGACTATGTTGTAGACATTGCGAGAACACCGACTTTATGTTAAGTTCTCGAAGTGTGAATTTTGGCTAGACTCGGTAGCAATTTTAGGGCATGTTGTATTCAAAGATGGACTTATGGTAGATCCTAAGAAGACCGAAACTGTGCAAAAATGGCCCAGACCTACTTCTCCTACAGAGATTTGCAGCTTTTTAGGCTTAACAGGCTATTACAGGCATTTTGTACAGGATTTCTCCAGAATAGCAGCGCCGTTGACCAAGCTAACACAGAAAAATGCAAGTTTCAGTGGATGGAGGAATGTGAGCAGAGCTTTCAGAAGCTCAAAACGTGTCTAACAACTGCACCAATATTAGCCTTACCATCAGGTTCTGGAGGATTTTCAGCATTCTGTGACGCCTCGAGGGTGGGATTAGGATGTGTTCTCATGCAAAATGGTCGTGTTATTGCTTATGCTTCGAGACAATTGAAAAGGCACGAGGAAAACTATCCTACACATAATTTGGAGATGGCTGTAGTGGTAATTTGCTCTAAAAATTTGGAGACATTATCTATACGGCGAAACTTGTGAGATTTATACTGACCATAAAGGTCTGAAGTATATCTTTCAGCAGAGAGATCTAAATCTTCGGCAGCATCGTTGGATAGAACTACTTAAAGACTATGATTGTTCTATTTTATATCATCCTGGAAAAGCCAGTGTGGTGGCTGATGCATTGAGTAGAAAATCTATGGGGAGTTTGGCACATATAGCCCATGCAAAGAGAATTTTGGCCAAAGATATTCAGAGACTAGAAGATACAGGTATCAGATTTAGTGTCGGAAATTCAGAGGTATTGTTGGCTGTGAGCACGTGATTTTTGCTTCACGGAAACTACTCCAAAATAAATCGAAAAAAGAAATAAAACAAGTTACCTTCGGGTATAATTTTGAGAATTTGCGTGACGTTTTGATAATTGTTCTGTCCGTAAATGCTCGCCTTGCTATAGTTAAAAATACAAAAATACAAAAATACATGTTGCATGCATTTAGGAATTAGTGGTGCATTTACGAATTAATTAACCATAATTTGGTTAAAAGAAAATCACAAAAATATGCACGTATATTTCTTGTCATTGTGTGATGTTATTTTTTTTTTAATATTGTGTGTTAATTATTATAGGTGTTAAATAATATGGGTGTAATTTTATTTTTGATTTTATAATTTGTTTAGGATTTTGGTTTAAGTTTGATAATTAAAAGAAAGAAGGAAAATGGGTAAAAATAAGGGAAATCGGGATTGGACCACCATAGGTGGACCCAAATCCAGGCCCAAAACAACCCCACACCCGGTCCAATTTGGTCAAGCTTCGAGACGCCTCAAACGGCGTCGTACCGGTTCCTTTTAATTGGAGCCGTTGGATTAAATTGATCCAACGACCAGGATCTCATCACCCTTACCCGTTCCCTGAACCCGACCCGTTGCCTAGTTCGAACCGACCCCCTACTTAACCAAACGACGCCGTGTTAATTAACTCCCCTAATCCTGGCCATCGATCTTGATTGATCCAGCGGCCAGGATTAAACCACTCACCTCGTATATAAGGCCCAATCCATCACCCTACGCCCCAAACCAAACCCCCCCTCGCCCACTGTTCATCTTCGTCCCAAAACCCCCCTCTCAAACCCTAGCTGCCTTAGGATTCCCCTACCGTAAACTCGGCAACCACGACTCCGATGACTACCAAAATAACACCCCTGATGCACCCAACCACCCTGAACACAAATCCGTTAACCATTTACCTTGAATCACCCTACAGCTTCTCGAATCTTCAATCGAAGATTCGAGCAAAAACCAGATCTACACCCACTGACCCCAAACTCATACCATAACACCTCCTGACCTTCCTCACCCCCTGAATGACCTTGGTTCTGTTCGAATCTAACCATAAAGGCTCGAACCCATAATTCGAGCCCAAGAACCCTAGAACTCATATCTATAGGGGTCTGTCCAAATCAACAAAAGGATCGGGGTCTAATAGACTTTAACCGAGGTATACTCAGTTGAGAACACTTCGATTAAAGTCCATTCGACCCCAAAAATGGCCGATTCCAAGTTCGATCCTGGGTCAGTTTTGATTTCAGATCCCTGAGGTAATTTTTCCCTTTTCTTTTGTTCTCCTATGAATTTTATTTGTTTTTCATGTTTAGTTTGGTCTGTTTCTGATTTTCTGTCGAACTCTGTGAATCCTGAGGTAATGTTTCGTTTGTTTTGGTGTTTTAATGATTTCCTGCTGTATATTATAGCTTGTATAGTCGTTTAAATAAGTGTCGTCAATTACTTTGTTTGAAATTAGAGGAAAAACAGGACAGTAGCTCATTAATACCCTCCAAGTATGTTTGCCCGGACAGAAGCTCATCAAAATCTGTATGCCAACTTATAATGAACCTGTTGAATATGTTCAGTTTTGTCTGTGAACTAGGCTACTCATTCATTCAGTAACCTCATGATCTACATAGAAGCCTGTTCATTATTCATCACTACTTCGAGCTTAGCCTGTTGGCTGTTGTCTTTTGCATTTGTTGGCTCTGAGTTGGTCAGGATTGGCTCCCAATATGACCAACTCATTTGGGTTTGATTGGCACCTTTGTTTGATTGAGTTTGAGTCATTGGTTGAACTTAGGTTGAGAATTGGGCATAACTGTAGAAGTTTAACAAATCAACCTGAAATCAGTGTTTGGCTTAAGCTGATTAGCTAGTAGTCAATGATTAGTTGAATTTAGAGGGGTTTATATACTAACTATTAAGGGGTAGGGTAACAAGTAATATGCAAAGGGTTAAGGGGTAATTTTGGGAGTTAGTAGCATGTTAACAGGCTGTTAAAGCTGGGGTCTGCCTAGGGGTCATTTGTTAAACTTATTTTAATGACAATGGGGAACAAAACAACAAGCATGGGAATTAAGTGAATATTATAATACACCCATGACTCTTGATTGAAACAAATAAGACAAGCATGGGGAACAATATAGTGGGCATCAAGAAAGACATTTAGGCATGGGGGTTTAAGGGGTATGGGCAGAATAAAGGCTGAAGGGATCAAGGCAGCCTGGGGGCTTGCCATTTTCTGGCTTATAAATAGGCTGATTTAGAGTTAGGGAGGGGCTGGACAGTTTTTAAGTTTGAATAGAGAAAAGAAAAGCAAAAACAAGGCTAGTCTTTCAACCTTTAGAGGACAGTCTGTTTTCAGAGTGATATAGAGTTAAGAGTGTGCTGGATTTTGAAAATAACAATCAGAGGCTACTGCTTTTCTGCATCTATTTCCTTCTCTGCTTTGCCTGTATTTGTTTTGGGGTAATGCTGGGCTGCAAACTGGGTTCTTTGTCTTGGTGTTAAAAAAATCTGACTGCTGGGTTGTGTTGCTGCGGATTGCTGTTTTTCTTGTTGCTGCTGTTGCTGTGTATGCTACTGCTGCACTGATCATTCCTCTTCTTCTTTTGCTTTCCTATACCAGGTACACAACTGATACACTGTTCAATGTAGGCTGAAATTTGAAACATGAATGCAAAAAATGAAGAGCTGAAGTTTTTTTTCCGAATCTGTTTCAGTCTGTATATTGAACATTAAAGTTGTATGTATAATAGTTCATATCTTCTATTAGGATAATGAGGGTAGTCATCATGTATAACTAGACATCACGTATGGAAACTTAGTATCACCTTATGTATGTATGTTGGTAGATAGAAAAGAAGTGATAGTGTAGTAAGCAATATCTGGAATTTTAGCTGTGTTTGTGATTAGCATATCTTCTAACGCATGTTAAGTGTTAAATTATCCATTGCTAGTTAATCTCACTCCATTTAGTAGGCTTCCTCGCTATAGCTTGCAACAATACCGTTAGAATAAAATAACACCAGTTTCCATTTCAACCTCATAAATGTTGGGCCTGAGTAGTGAACTAACAGCCCCTTATCGGAAAATGAATGGCCTAGGTCCAGTCCATACAGTGTGCGCTGGGCCTGGGCCCGTAATATCTAAGCGACTGCCCATATACGCGTTCATGTTTCGGATTTTGCAAATCATATTCGGAACCCGACTATAACTAACTTGTAAGCATGTAAATAAAGTTGGACCGTTCTTCTTCTTTCATTATTAGAGACAAACTCAATAGAAAACATAGCCACTATAGGACGACCTTTTAAATAAAAATGAGACGAGCCTCGCCAAATAAAACGCACAGATTGTGGGGCCCTCACAAAAATGTATGTGTTGATTACTTAGAACTCGGGATAGGCCGTTCAGCGAACTCCACGGCTTTACCCAAAATAATAATACGCTAATCGCTTTAGGCGCGCATTTTAATAAATCTGACCTTCTTAAACTCGGGTGCACATTTATGTGACCCAAATCCAAATCTCAACGGAGTCGAAATGTGTCTCTAATCATGGGTACATTGATTGTGACGTGGTCCGAGATGCATGTCCATAACGTTGCAAATTCCTTTTAAAAAATAAGGATGAGATGAGCCTCGCCGAATAAAAATATAAAATTGCGGGGCCCTTGGTAAATATTTGCTTTGAAATTGCTTAGACTTCGGGATGGGCCGTTTAGCAAAATTTCACGGCCCTACCCAAAGTAAATGATACGCTAGTCGCTTTAGGGGCGCCTTTAATAATTTAATTTTCTTAAACTCGGGTGCACATTTATGTGACCCAAATCCAAATCTCAACAGAGTTGAAATATGTCAACAACCACGGGTGCATTGATGTGACGTGGTTGGAGATGTATTTTCATGATGTTGCAACTCTTCATAAAAAATATATATATATATAATAATGACAAAAGCGGTTAAAAGTTAAAACTTGCACATGAGCTCATAATTATATAAAATCAGATAAACAAGCCGAATATGACAGTGGAGCGACCGTGCTAGAACCACGGAACTCGGGAATGCTAATACCTTCTCCCGGGTTAACAGAATTCCTTATCCGAAATTCTGGTTCGCGAACTGTTAAACAGAGTCATTCTTTTCCTCGATTCGGGATTAAATTGGTGACTTGGGACACCCTGAATCTCCCAAGTGGCGACTCTGAAATAAATAAACAAATTCCGTTTCGATTGTCCTTTAATTGGAAAAACTCCTTCACCCCTCACGGGGACGGAAAAAGGAGGTGTGACAGCTCTGGCGACTCTGCTGGGGATAAATAGCCTGAACCACTGGTTCAGGGTTAGAAATTCGAGCTTAGAATAATTGTCATTTTTTTGGCTTTGTTTATTATTTGATATTATCATGAGGTATGTGCTTCATATGCCGATGATATGTGTTACCGCTTTGATATTATTGACTGTATATATAAACTGTGCCGAACCCTTCTCTTCTTACCTTCGGGGATGATGCTCACTGGTTTGAGACTCCCTGTTCTGTTAGTGTCATACCCAAGTAGAAAGAGGCTCGGATAAGTTACAAAGTCGGACGATCCCGCGTGTCCCCGGTACGTAACCCCCTCCTCGACTCGAGTTGTCCGCTCGGGTAAGCCAGGTCTAGAACAAAACCTAGTTTTGAAACTTAGTAAAACATGACTTCATGCCGGATCCCTAGTAGGAAACGTTTATTTGCATCATGTTGCATTTGACTTAGGGGGCTCAACACAGGGGTTGGGCCTGTCTAAGAAAAGCAACCTGAAACAAAAAGACCATCCTGCTGCATCTTGTCTGTTGGCGCATTTAATTTGCTTCGAATTTGCATGTTGACCGGTGGGTGAAAACGAGAATTTTGAAAAAAATTGAGAGTTGCTCATTTAAGAAAAACCAATGTCCAAATTGCCAAAATTTTGATTTTTGAAGAAAGAAAATTGGATTCGTGATTTAATTAATTTTTCTTAGCCGAACTACGTCGGTTTGATTCTCACCGGATGTGAGATACGTAGGCAACCCTTATCGGGTCCAACTTCCTATTTTTGCAAAAAAAAAACGATCAAGAAAAATGACAAAATATTGCTATTTTCATAAAAGAGTCAGATGATGCCACTTTTTGCGAAAATAGCCGAATGTTCCCAAAAGGGACGCCGGAAGGCTGTCTTTGCACAAACAACCGCCTTTGGCCATTTTTCTTACCTTTTGGCCGGTTAAATCCCCACAGCCTTAAAATCTTCATCCCTGAAGAGCTGAAAGGCCGTATTTGGAAAATCAGTCTTTCTTTTCTCAAAATTAAGGAAAATGGGAAAAATAGTTTTTGAGTCAAAATAAAGATTTTGCTTTTGTCTAAATCACCTTAATAAATGTGCAGAATGAGCACGAGTAAGAGTTCATCTGGGGCCATTATAAACAGAGTCCCTTTGGGCTTACACATGTGGTGGAACGACTTGGAAGAATCAGGGTGAGATACAGTCAAGATATACTTAGGAAACTTGGTTGGATTACTGGACATCGATCCCCGAGGGGACATTATAAGGGCTTTAATTTCATTCTGGGACTCAGCACACAATGTATTTCATTTCTCAGACTTTGAGCTCACACCGACGCTAGAGGAACTGGCAGGGTACATCGGATGTCCTAAAATCCCTATGAGAGAGCAGTATCTTATTGCACCAAGGACCGTGACCGTACACAGATTCCTAGACACCGTGAATATCCGCAGAACTGTACACAACCCAGAGTTATCAGAAGGGTTTTGTAGTTTGGCATTCCTATACGCCAGGTACGGCCATCTAGGAGGGTTCAACAATCCCGAAGTAAGATCTGCAGCGGGGAAAACCGGCTGAAATGGGAAAGACATAGGTGTATTGCTTTTATGGTGGCCTTTCTGGATTTTCTGGTATTCCTTAGAAAGGATGAGAAAATTAACATACAAATCGCTGGGGTCGTCAGCACTTTGCTCAAATAAGACAACAGCACTCTGGCACCGATGATAATAGCAGACATCTTCAGCGCTCTCACTGTTTGCAAAACCGGAGGAGGTTTCTTGAGGGTTGCAATATACTACTACAAATGTGGATGATAGAACACCTATGTCATCGCCCTCAGTTTCTGAAATATGGGTCGTCACAAAAGACTTCTATAAAAGAGTTTTCCATAAGGGTCGACGGGTTCAGCCTACCAGAAGGGATCGCTGAATGGGTCACTCTACTGCGTTCCGTCTCAGCAAACCATATAGAATGGGCATTTGGGTGGCTACCCATAGATGAGATCATACACATGTCAGCCGTCGAATCTCACTTGTTGTTGATGGGTCTCCAAAGTATCCAGCCCTATGTGCCATACAGAGTATTGAGGCAGTTGGGGCGATGTCAAATAGTCCCAAAGGAAGAGGATCTCAGTAGTCGGGTGGTCGAAATCGGGCCTGGTGGGCAGTTCCCTGAAGCAGTCGTTCGGAGAATCTGGAATGAATGTCAAACCCTGAAAGTAGATACTTGTGTACAGGATCGGGCCAAGGGAGAAGTGTCGCAAAAATACCTCACATGGTACAGAAGAGAGCTTGAGCACCAGATAAAAACTAAGAGAGCTCATGTCCAAGACTTTGTAGAATCGTCGCAAGCACAATGGGGTTGGCTAGCCAAAGAGAAAGAATATCGGGTCAAGATTGGCAAACTAAAACAACAAATTGAGGGGCTTAAATACCAAAGCATCTTGCAAATTGATGCTGATACAGGGGAGAAAAGTAAGTTGACTCAAGAAAACAAGGCCCTGAGAGCCCGAATCCGCCAAGACAGAAAGAATGTCGGTGACTAACAGAAAAATCGGTCCAATGAGAGGTTGATAGCAGAGCTGAGGAGTCAGGTCAGCAAAAGCCGAGAGGACTTGGAGAGATCTGAAGCTTGCATAGCGAGAATGCGGGTCAGATGGGCAAAAGGTACAATGGCCCGGAGGAAGCATCTGCAACAAGTCATAAGGGATTCTGAAATAAGTATCGGACTATTAAGAAAAACGAACTCCACTCTTCAGGAGAGGATCTTTAAAAAGCCCGAGATGCCCAAGCTGACAGAAGGTGCTGTTATGATGTGATGGACAGAATGGAAAAACAAATGGAGAGATTCCAGGATCGACTCGCCGACAATGCTCAAGCACTTGGACTGAAAAACCGGCGAATAGAGCAATTATTCAGGGAAAAGGACAACATCCGAGGTAGGATTGACGAGATTGGACACTACATTTACATGAGATGCTTGGCATGTGAGCAAATGCCTCATGACACCCTACTAGCCTCCGTCATGGGCTACGTTTACCAGATCATGAATGAGTTGAAAAGCTTACAAAGGGGTCTCACACCAAAGCCCGCGGAAAGGCCGAACGATGCCTCGCGAGAACCTAAGTTGAAATCCTTAATGTATCCCTATTTCGAGTCTGGTTTGTTGACTTTATGGGTCCGTTATCTTCCCATATGTAGTTTTTTTCTTTTCATCGAGTCAGGTTAAGAATTTTGGAATCTGTACTATTTCTGTTCTTTGTTTAAAATAAGTAGTTTGTAAGAGCAAATTTTGGTGATGAATTGAATGATTCCAACAGAATTTCGTGTCATTACTTTGTGGCAGAACTACGCCCGATCTGATTCACGCGGGGACGTGATACGTAGGCAATCCACATAAGATTCGACCGCCACTAAAAAAGAAAGAAAAAGAAAAAGAAGAAAGAAAGAAAAGGAAAAAGAGAGAAAAAGGAAGAAAGATAGAAAAGAATAATAGAGAGAAAAACGGGGGTTTCCCAAAACACTTTAAAGGCACAAATAAAGCAAGCCGGGATGACGCATGCGGTTAAAGCAAAAACATGTTAGAAATGGTTAATTGCTTAGGAACATTGCATCCCCAACGTGCTATTACCAAATCTATTAAACTCTAACGCTAACAAGTTTGTTGTTTTTCCCAAATACCAGACAGTTAGTTGTTAAAGCGTTCTGGCAACACATCCTTATCAAACCAGATCCAAGAGACCTGTACCAATAATCATGACTACTTCAGAAAATAGTGCCGAGGAAGAAAGACCAGTAAGCCAGTTGCTGAAAGAGGCAATGGAGAAGATAGAGAGGATGGGATTGGAGATGAATGCGATGCAGTTAGCCTTGGCTAAAGTACAAAAGAGCCCTGAGCCACTAGGGCATATGCCGGAATACCCTCACTCTGGCCCTTCAACAAGCCTCTCGAATCACCGCTATTATCAGGAGAGAAGCACCTATGATTCCTAAGCTCCACCACCTCATCAACCTTTCCCACCACCAAAGGTTCCCACTTTTATGGGACCCACAACAGCCACACTGCAAAGATCAACCAGTGAGCCGTTGTTTCAGGCTCACGATGCGCAGTACTATCCCCCTGAACCCACATTCAATGCACCAGAACCCCATACCTATAATCCGCACTTGGAGGTCCCGGCGGAGATTGAAAAGCCGGTTAAGGTGCCAGAGCAGGATGAGGTAATGAGGAAGTTCAAAAGCCTGGAGCAATCCTTCAGGAGCATGCATGGATTGGGCAACCAGGTCAGCGTGGCCTACAAGGATCTATGCCCTTTCCCGGACGTCCAACTCCCGGCAGGGTTCAAGATGCCCAAGTTTGACTTATACGAAGGGCACGATGATCCTATGGCACATTTACGGGGCTTTCGCAGCAAAATGAGAGGAGCAGGCGGCAAAAATAAGCTACTGATAGCTTACTTTGGTCAAAGCTTAAGTGGATCGGCATTGGAATGGTATACCAGGCAAGATCCCAGCAGATGGTACACTTGGGATGATCTAGCGCAGGCTTTAGCGGGTCACTTTCAATACAATCTCGAGATAGTCCCTGACTGTCTCACATTACTGAGGACCGGAAAGAAGCCTGGGGAAAGCTTACGCGAGTTTGGTTTCCGCTGGAGAGAACAGGCAACCAGGGTTGAACCTCCCATGAGAGAGGGAGAAATGGTGGACTACTTCATGCAAACGCTGGATCCAACTTACTGTGGTCACTTGGTGACGACGGTTGGAAAATCCTTTAATGAAGTAGTAAAGATAGGGGTCATGATAGAGGAGGGACTGAGGTCCGATAAAATCCTGAATTACTCAGCGCTCAAGGCAACAACCCAGGCTATTCAGAGCGGCACGGGAGGTGCGCTGGGAAGGAAAAAGAAAGAAGAAGTCGCCACGGTTGAGGCAGGCAGTTGGTCCAGGTCCGGCAAACCATACTACAACCAACCCAGACCCCGCAATCCAAATTACCCGTACAGCCCGCCGCAACACTACTATCCACCTCAAGAACCACACTTCTCCGTGCACCAAGCCCAAACATATACTCTGCCTCCGGTTCGCCCGCAATGGTGCGCGCCGGCTCCCCAAAACGCGTATGCACCTCCACAGAACACATACCCTCCATCCCAAAATGCCTATCCTCCACCAAGGGCATACAGGAACCCTCCAGGGGCAGGTTTTCGAGGAAGTCAAGCTACTAGAAATGACAGGCTATAGAGACAGAGAGCCTTTATTGAGTTGGGAGAGACCTATACCGCCTTGTTCCACAAATTGAGGCAGCTAGGTTTGGTGAGTCCTGTCGAGCCTAGGGGCCAAACCCCCCACCCCAAGATTTGGACCGATCGATAAGCTGTGAGTACTGCTCAGGAATGCTAGGGCATAATACCGAAAAATGTTGGAGGTTGAGGCATGCAATACAAGATCTTATCGACGCCAACAAGATCGAGGTCCAGACGCCGGAGGCACCCAACATCAACCAGAACCCATTGCCAATACACCACGAAGCTCACATGATCGAGTTGGTGTACAAGGGAGGAGAGCCGAGGAAACCCTCACCGACGGTGATGATGATCCATGCTGCTCCGAAAGAAGAATCGATCGGTGGGGAAGCAGGGGTACAATTGAAGGGGGAAGATGTCAAGTCAGTGGTGATATTAGGGAAGAATCCGTCCACCGCAACAAAGGAACTAAAGCCAGCCAAATTGGTGGTATCGGGAAATTCATCCACACCCGTAGTTGTTGTGAAAGGGGTCTGTAGGGAACCGGCCATCATAAAGCCGGTAGTCCAATTGCCAGTGATTGATAGCAAGGCCGTGCCTTGGAAGTATGAAAAGGCGGTGGTAATGTACAAGGGAAAGCAAGCGGAGGAGGATAGCTGTGAGGCGCAGGGACTGACTCGATCGGGATGGTGTTTTGCTCCAGTGGAGTTGAGAAGGTCCAACCCAGCCGTAACAAAGAAACCCGTGTCAGAAGAAGAGGCGGAGGAATTCTTGAAAAAGATGAAAGTGCATGATTATTCCATTATCGAACAACTGAAGAAAACACCGGCCCAGATCTCGTTGTTATCACTATTGATCCATTCGGATGAACATCGCCGGGCCCTGATGAAGATACTGAATGAAGCTTATATGCCCAATGAAATTTCAGTAAACCACCTTGAAACGATTGCCAACAAAATTTTTGAGGTAAACAGGGTAACGTTCTCTGATGATGATCTGCCAGTGGAGGGCATGGAACATAATAAAGCTCTCTACTTGACTGTCAAATGTGAAGATTCGGCAGTTACTCGGGCATTGGTGGATAACGGCTCAAGTGCCAATATTTGTCCATTATCCACCCTGAACCAGTTGAATGTTGACCATGGTAGAATCCACAAGAACAATATTTGCGTCCGAGGATTTGATGGAAATGGAACAGACACCGTGGGGGATATTATACTCGAGTTGACCATCGGCCCGGTCCAGTTTACTATGGAGTTCCAGGTATTGGATGCCGCGATATCTTATAACCTGTTGTTGGGACGACCGTGGATCCACGCGGCCAAAGCGGTGCCATCCACCTTGCATCAAATGGTCAAGTTCGAATGGGACAGACAAGACGTCGTGCTACATGAGAAAGACACTGCGTGCACCATAGGAGGCGCCATTGTTCCCTTCATAGAAACCAATGATGACAAAGGTCCCTGGGTTTACCAGATTTTCGATGCAGTGTCAGTAAACAAGATTCCCGAGGGTGAAAGCATTCCACACCCCAGGGTAGCTTCCGCAACCTTCATGATGGTTTCAGAGATGCTGGGTAATGGGTTTGTGCCAGGAAAATGTTTAGGGGCTGAGCTTTAGGGGATTGTTCAACTTGTCTCCTTACCCAAGAATTTAAAGACCTTTGGATTGGGGTTCAAACCTACAACGGCAGATGTAAAGCGAGCGCGGAAAATGAAGAAGAGAGTTCGGGTTCTTCCCAAACCAATTCCGCGTCTCTCCAGATCCTTTATTAGAGCAGGTGCCAAGGGATCACCGGTCCCGAAAATTCTCGGGCCATTGATTAGGATGGACGGGGATTTGAATCGGAGCTTCGAAAGGCTGTTCGTTGATGTCCATGTAATAGAAGTTAGAGAGGGTTCCAGCAGAGCAGAAATACAGTTTGTGGGGCCTAAGGCCAATACCAACAATTGGACGGTTACTCCTCTTCCTACCCGGGGGGAGTCCTGGTAGTAGGCTTTGATTTTTCTTTCTTGTTTTTCGGATTATTCCAGGGTGTAATCCAAATCTCATTTTATTTTGTAAAGTGTGAACCCTGTTATCCCGCATTTTTAATAAAATTCTCTTTTCTTGTCTCATTTTAATTTTGTTTTGTTCTTTTCTCTTTCTGAACAGTTCTCTTTTTACTGGTTCTAATGACATGTTATGCACAACAGATCTTCGACCTAGTCTAATAAATCAATCTGACTCCGACTTAATTATACAAGAGATCGGTTATGATGATGAGTTCGAATATGATGAGGATGAAGCCTTCGAAGAAATAAACCGAGAATTGTGCCAATTCGAAGAGAAACCCAAGCCTAATCTGAATGACACCGAAGCTGTAAATCTAGGGGATGCAGATAACGTCAGAGAAACCAAAATCAGTATCCACATTGAGCCAAACATTAGGGAAGAATTAATCAAAGCCCTCATTGAGTTCAAAGATGTTTTTGCGTGGTCATATGATGATATGCCGGGATTAAGCACCGATCTAGTGGTTCACAAATTGCCCACTGACCCGGCATACCCTCCGGTCAAGCAAAAACTGAGGAAGTTTAAAACGGACATGAGTGTGAAGATCAAAGAAGAAGTGACCAAGAAGCTGCAGGCAAAATTTATTCGGGTCACTCGATATCCCGATTGGTTGGCCAATGTGGTACCAGTGCCGAAGAAGGATGGGAAAATCAGGGTATGTGTCGACTACCGCAATCTCAACAAGGCAAGTCCTAAGGATAATTTTCCATTGCCCAACATCCATATCTTGATCGATAATTGTGTTGGGAGCGAGATCGGATTCTTTGTGGACTGCTATGCAGGATATCATCAGATCTTAATGGACGAAGAAGATGCGGAAAAGACGGCTTTCATTACGCCATGGGGAACTTACTGCTTCCGGGTAATGCCATTTGGATTGAAGAATGTTGGGGCAACGTACATGCGAACAATGACTATTGTGTTTCATGACATGATACACAAAGAAATTGAAGTGTACGTAAATGATGTGATCATAAAGTCTTGGCGTTAGGAAGACCATGTAGCAGACCTAAGGAAGTTCTTTCAAAGACTGCAAAGGTATGATATTAAGCTCAACCCGGCCAAATGCGCCTTCGGGGTTCCATCAGGAAAGCTGTTAGGATTCATCGTCAGTCGACGGGGTATTGAACCCATCCAAGATCAAATCCATCCAAGATTTGCCACCGCCAAAGAATAAAACGGAGGTAATGAGTCTGTTGGGAAGACTAAATTATATCAGCAGGTTCATCACTCAACTCATGGCGACTTGTGAACCCATATTTCGGCTGCTGAAGAAAGATGCTGCGGTAGACTAGACGACGGAGTGTCAAGAAACCTTCGACCAGATCAAAGGGTATTTGTCAAATCCACCTGTGTTGGTCCCACCTGAGCCGGGGAGACCATTAATTCTTTATCTGACAGTCCTGTAGAATTCATTTGGTTGCGTGTTGGGCCAACACGACATTACAGGAAGGAAGGAGCAGGCCATTTATTATCTTAGCAAGAAGTTTACAGTATATGAGGTCATGTACACTCAACTCGAGAGGACATGTCGCGCCCTAACTTGGGTGGATCAGAAGTTGAAGCACTATTTGTCCTCATATACTACTTATCTCATTTCCCGTTTGGATCCATTAAAGTGCATTTTCAGAAACCTATGCCTACAGGGAGGTTAGCAAAATGGCAAATTTTGCTCACAGAGTTTGACATCGTCTATGTGACGAGGACGACCATGAAAGCCCAAGCGCTGGCCGACCACTTGGATGAGAATCCCGTTGATGAAGAATACGAGCCTTTGAGGACGTATTTTCCAGACGAGGAAGTAATGCATACAGGTGAGCTGGAATTACCCGAGGAACCAAGCTGGAAGCTTTTCTTTGATGGAGCCGCAAACGCGAAAGGGGTTGTAATAGGAGCATTACTCATTTCTGAAACAGGACGTCACTATCCTGTTACAACTCAGCTACGTTTCTATTGTACCAACAACATGGCCGAGTATGAAGCATGCATTTTGGGTCTGCGACTAGCTGCAGACATGGATGTCTAGGACGTTCTGGTCTTGGGAGACTCGGACCTCCTGGTGCATCAGATTCAGGGTGAGTGGGAAACACGGGATTTGAAACTCATACCATATCGACAATGTTTGCACGATCTGAGCAAGCAATTTCGATCAGTGGAATTCAGACACATCCCAAGAGTTCATAATGAGGTTCCCGATGCATTGGCCACCTTAGCATCAATGTTACACCACCCCGACAAAAATGTATGTTGACTCATTGCACATTCAGGTTCGTGATCAGCATGCTTATTGCAACGTGGTAGAGGAGGAAGTGGATGGCGAGCCATGGTTTTATGACATAAAGGAGTACCTCAAGATGGGGATATATCCGGAGTCGGCCACCGGAGACCAAAAAAGAGCCATTCGGCGTTTGTCAAATGGTTTCTTCCTCAGTGGAGGAGTGTTGTACAGCAGAACCCCAGACTTGTGATTGCTAAGATGTATAGACGCCGGTCAAGCCACGACAGTTATGGCAGAGGTGAAAGCTGGAGTTTATGGGCCACATATGAGCGGATACGTATTGGCAAAGAAGATTCTTCGAGCAGGGTACTATTGGCTCACTATGGAGTATGATTGTATCAATTTCGTGAGGAAATGCCATCAATGTTAGATACACGGAGATCTGATTCATTCTCCGCCGACAGAATTGCATACATGTCAGTGCCATGGCCATTTGTCGCATGGGGCATGGATGTCATTGGGCATATTGAGCCGGCAGCGACCAACGGCTATAGGTTCATCCTGGTGACCATCGATTACTTCACCAAGTGGGTGGAAGCTAAAACTTTCAAGTCGGTAACCAAGAAAGCAGTGGTGGATTTTGTTCACTCCCATATCATCTGCAGATTTGGGGTCCCAAAAGTGATCATCATGGATAATAGTGCAAATCTTAACAACAATTTGATGAGTGAGGTATGCCAACAGTTTAAAATTACACACCGCAATTCCACCCCATATCGTCCCAAGGCGAATGGAGCAGTTGAAGCAGCCAATAAGAACATCAAGAAGATACTGAGGAAGATGGTAGAAGGATCTAGACAATGGCATGAGAAATTACCCTTTTCTTTGTTGGGTTATCGCACTATAGTCCGGACTTCCGTAGGTGCAACTCCTTATTTATTGGTATAAGGAACTGAAGCAGTAATACCGACAGAGGTCGAAATTCCGTCCCTCCGAATTATCGCTGAAGCCGGGATTGATGACGATGAATGGGTCAAAACTCAACTGGAGCAGTTGAACTTAATAGATGAAAAAATATTGGCAGCAGTGTGTCATGGCCAGTTGTATCAGAAGAGAATGGCAAGGGCATACAATAAGAAGGTGCGCCCCAGAAAATTTGAAGTAGGGCAGCAAGTATTGAAACGGATCCTCCCGCATCAGATCGAAGCAAAAGGCAAGTTCGCCCCAAATTGGCAAGGGCCTTATGTCGTGACCAGAGTGTTGTCCAACAGCACTTTATGTCTAACAAATATCGAAGGAAGATGCGTCGACATGGCTATCAATTCTGATGCAGTCAAAAGATACTATGCGTAATTTCTTTGATTATGATAGTTATTGGTTCGTTTGTTTGTACTTAGTACTTATTGGATAATGAAATGACGGAGGCAATTCTTTCTTCTATCCAAACACTTTTAACCTTCGCTTCCCCTTCGAGCCTTATTTATTCTTTCATACCCCTCTTTTGGAATCACTAATGGAAAAAATATATGAAAAAAAAGAAAGGAAAAATGAAAACAAGATAAAGGTCATAAGAAAAACAAAGGAACCGTAGGAACTACGTTTGACCTGATTCCTCCAAGAGGATACGTAGGCGCCTCACGGCTCAGTCATAGTGCACCGTAGTGTGCATAGTATGCATAGTTCAACATAGTGTAACGAAAATAAAATCCCCCAAGCAAGAAAACTGGGGCAGAAGTTATGTTTTAAAGTTTCAAAAAAGGGTTTGATTCCAAGGGTTGTAGTGGTTCATCCATCAAAGTTATTTTGAATTTTTTATAGCCTTTATTTTATCCCCTCGCCAAAACCAACATCGATGTCCAAAAGGACCTCCCGATCAATATCCGAGAGGTGCCAAGTCAGGCAAATGAAAGCCGAGAATAATGCACTGATCCCCAGCAAAAAGAGGATCATAAACTGGAAATGAATTGATAGTCGAAAAGAATCTCTAGAAGAGAGAGTCATATCGGCAACACTCCAATCCCCCGCTGAAAAAATAAAATGAGAGAGTCTTATCGGTGAAAACTTTCACAGGAACCATAAGGCGACGAAAGATGAGAGAAATAAAACGAGAGAGTCTTATCGGTGAAAACCTTTACATGCACCATAAGGCGACGGGAGCTGAGATAAAGGAGAGAGTCTTATTAGTGAAAACCCCTCGAAGGGCACTATATGGTGACAAGATAGATTGGCAAAAAGGATCCGCATTTGCGAAGAAGTGGGCACCTATTTATCCCCAGCAAGTGAGGCCATCAGGAAGATTGATTGATACAAATAGACTGGGTCGATTAATCCGTAATGCACAACATGATCATTGGGACCAGTCATACCGTCCAGATAAGTTCTTTCCTTTTCTTCTCCCCCGACATTTTTTCAGAAAGATTTTTCTCTTTTTCTATCTTTTTCATTTCTTTGTCCAAAAAGATTTTTTCCAGAAATTTGTTTTGAGAAGGATTTTTCAGAGTTTACTACCGGGGGCCAAAATGGTGCAAAGCAAAATGCAAATGGGACAGTCCAAAGCCAAGACAATAAGACAAAAGGCGTTTGTTGCAAAACCACATGACAAACTGGCCTAGAAAGTTAAGGGGGACATGAAGAAAAGCGGAAAACGACAGTTGAGGGACTTATGGACCAAGTTCCAAGAAGATCCCCAACAGAACTTCGATAGATCACGGACCAAGGTCCAAGGTGGTCAGACACCACATGAAAGAGGAAGAGAGAATTAATCCGCAGCAAGATAACCCCAACCGTCCTATCCTCAATAACATTATCCCCAGGTGATAACATTTTATGCCCTGCAGTGCTGGGAGAAAATAAACTTTTAAGGGAGTAGTTTTGGAGTTGAAGAGGACTCCCACAACATGTTTTGAAACAAAAGAGCGGGGAAGGGATAAATGGAAAACCATCCCCGGCAAGAAATACCATCCCCCACATACACGCCATCCCCAGCAAGAAACTTTATCCCCAACAAGTTTTGGGAGCACAGAGCAAGGGAAGGGGAAAGGAAAAATCATCCCCCAACAGGAGTGACACGATCACTCACCATGTTAAAACTAACAAAATTTTCTTTGATTTCTACAGGAAAATAAAGATTGATGATGGCAGAAAGACACGCCACAAAGAAGGTCACCAAAATCGGGGCAGGAAATTTTCTGTCGTTGTCAAAAATTTCCTCGGAGGAACGAGGAAACGAATTCACATATTTTCATATCTTAGTTAAATAGGTGCCCACATGTATAATGAGAGGAATACCTTTATGTCTTAGTTAAATAGGCGTCCACCTGTATAATGAGAGGAATACTTTTATGTCTTAGATAAATAGACGCCCACCAGTATAACGAGAGGAATACTTTTCATGTCTTAGTTAGATAGGCGCCCACCTGTATAACGAGAGGAATATTTTCATGTCTTAGTTAAATAGGCGTCCACCTGTATAATGAGAGGAATATTTTCATGTCTTAGTTAAATAGGCGCCCACCTGTATAATGAGAGAAATATTTTCATGTCTTAGTTAAATAGGCGCCCACCTGTATAATGAGAGGAATACCTTTATGTCTTAGTTAAATAGGCGTCCACCTGTATAACGAGAGGAATACTTTTCATGTCTTAGTTAGATAGGCGCCCACCTGTATAATGAGAGGAATATTTTCATGTCTTAGTTAAATAGGCGCCCACCTGTATAATGAGAGGAATACCTTTATGTCTTAGTTAAATAGGCACCCACCTGTATAATGAGAGGAATACTTTTATCTTTAGTTAAATAGGCGCCCACCTGTATAATGAGAGGAATACTTTTATGCTTTAGAAATAGGCACCCACCTGTATAATGAGAGGAATATTTTTATGCTTTAGATAAATAGGCGCCCACCTGTATAATGAGAGGAATATTTTTATGCTTTAGATAGATAGGTGCCCACCTGTATAATGAGAGGAATATTTTCATGTCTTAGTTAAATAGGCGCCCACCTGTATAATGAGAGGAATATTTTCATGCTTTAGATAAATAGGCGCCCACCTGTATAATGAGAGGAATAGTTTCATGTCTTAGTTAAATAGGCGCCCACCTGTATAATGAGAGGAATACTTTTATGCTTTAGTTAAATAGGCGCCCACCTGTATAATGAGAGGAATACTTTTATGCTTTAGATAGATAGGCACCCACCTGTATAATGAGAGGAATACTTTTATGGTTTAGTTAAATAGGCGCTCACCTGTATAATGAGAGGAATATTTTTATGCTTTAGATAGATAGGCGCTCACCTGTATAATGAGAGGAATACTTTTATGCTTTAGTTAAATAGGCGCCCACCTATATAATGAGAGGAATATTTTTATGCTTTAGATAAATAGGTGCCCACCTGTATAATGAGAGGAATATTTTCATGTCTTAGTTAAATAGGTGCCCACCTGTATAATGAGAGGAATACCTTTATGTCTTAGTTAAATAGGCGTCCACCTGTATAATGAGAGGAATACTTTTATGTCTTAGATAAATAGGCGCCCACCTGTATAACGAGTGGAATATTTTTCAGTCTTCGCATTTTCAGGTCTTGAAACCTGCAACTCACCAGAAAACAGAAGGTTGCGACAAGAGATCCCAGCCAAATTCAAGTGCATGAGCCAAAAGGAAGATAAGACAAATCTCGAGAAGAGCGGCTTTTGAACATCAAATTATTCCCAGCATAGCAAAAGCTTAATGAAGGAAGCCATATCCCTAGCGGACAGAGCCAGACAGTGAGAATTGGTATTCAGAGAAGCAAAAGGCCAGTATTATCCCCGTCAGTTCTCGAAAGAAAAGAAGCACTGGAATAGATACAAGCCGACGAGAAAGCAAGGCGTCAAGAACAAATGGAAGATAGATGGGATCTTGTAATCCGTTGTCTAGCCTAGCTTCTTGATTTTTCTTTTAAGCACGGTGTAATAAGGAGATCGGTAAGCAGTGGTAACAACATGCAGCAGCAGTAACAGCAAAATTGCAGTCACATGGTAGTCCCAGCTACCAACACTTCCCGAACTACATTAACCTGATTCCCCTTTAGCCAGGGATATGCAGGAAACCTTTGAAGCAAAGGTTCGGTTAAATCTTTTTCTCAAAAAATGCTTCACACGGAGTACTCCAACAGGGCAAAAATTGCTCGTATCCGCTCACTTCATCTTTGCACGAAAGCTCTTTGTGTTTTCGGTCAAAGAGGGGCAGCTGTGAGCACGTGATTTTTGCTTCACGGAAACTACTCCAAAAGAAATCGAAAAAAGAAATAAAACAAGTTACCTTCGGGTATAATTTTGAGAATTTGCGTGACGTTTTGATAATTATTCTGTCCGTAAATGCTCGCCTTGCTATAGTTAAAAATACAAAAATACATGTTGCATGCATTTAGGAATTAGTGGTGCATTTACGAATTAATTAACCATAATTTGGTTAAAAGAAAATCACAAAAATATGCACGTATATTTCTTGTCATTGTGTGATGTTATTTTTTTTAATATTGTGTGTTAATTATTATAGGTGTTAAATAATATGGGTGTAATTTTATTTTTGATTTTATAATTTGTTTAGGATTTTGGTTTAAGTTTGATAATTAAAAGAAAGAAGGAAAATGGGTAAAAATAAGGGAAATCGGGATTGGGCCACCATAGGTGGACCCAAATCCAGGCCCAAAACAACCCCATACCCGGTCCAATTTGGTCAAGCTTCGAGACGCCTCAAACGGCATCGTACCGGTTCCTTTTAATCGGAGCCGTTGGATTAAATCGATCCAACGACCAGGATCTCATCTCCCTTACCCGTTCCCTGAACCCGACCCATTGCCTGGTTCGAACCGACCCCCCTACTTAACCAAACGACGTCGTGTTGGTTAACTCCCCTAATCCTGGCCATCGATCTTAATTGATCCAACGGCCAGGATTAAACCACACACCCCGTATATAAGGCCCAATCCATCACCCCACGCCCCAAACCAAACCCCCCCTCGCCCACTGTTCATCTTCGTCCCAGAACCCCCCCTCTCAAACCCTAGCCGCCTTAGGATTCCCCCACCGTAAACCCGGCAACCACGACTCCGATGACTACCAAAATAACACCCCTGATGCACCCAACCACTCTGAACACGAATCCGTTAACCATTTACCTCGAATCACCCTACAGCTTCTCGAATCTTCAATTGAAGATTCGAGCAAAAACTAGATCTACACCCACCGACCCCAAACTCATACCACAATACCTCCTGACCTTCCTCACCCCCTGAATGACCTTGGTTTCGTTCGAATCTAACCAGAAAGTCTCGAACCCCTAATTCGAGCCCCAAGAACCCTAGAACTCAGTCTATGGGGGTCTGTCCAAATCAACAAAAGGATCGGGGTCTAATAGACTTTAACCGGGGTGTTCTCAGTTGAGAACACTTCGATTAAAGTCCATTCGACCCCAAAAATGGTCGATTCCAAGTTCGAGCCTGGGTCAGTTTTGATTTCAAATCCCTGAGGTAATTTTTCCCTTTTCTTTTGTTCTCCTATGAATTCTATTTGTTTTTCATGTTTAGTTTGGTCTGTTTCTGATTTTCTGTCGAACTCTGTGAATCCTGAGGTAATGTTTCGTTTGTTTTGGTATTTTAATGATTGCCTGTTGTATATTATAGCTTTTATAGTCATTTAAATAAGTGTCGTCAATTAATTTGTTTGAAATTAGAGGAAAAACATGACAGTTGCTCATTAATACCCTCCATGTATGTTTGCCCGGACAGTAGCTCATCAAAATCTGTATGCCAACTTATAATGAACCTGTTGAATATGTTCAGCTTTGTCTGTGAACTAGGCTACTCATTCATTCAGTAACCTCATGATCTTCATAGAAGCCTATTCATTATTCATCACTGCTTCGAGCTTAGCCTGTTGGCTGTTGTCTTTTACATTTGTTGGCTCTGAGTTGGTCAGGATTGGCTCCCAATATTACCAACTCATTTGGGTTTGATTGGCACCTTTGTTTGATTGAGTTTGAGTCATTGGTTGAACTTAGGTTGAGAATTGGGCATAACTGTAGAAGTTTAACAAATCAACCTGAAATCAGTGTTAGGCTTAAGCTGATTAGCTAGTAGTCAGTGGTTAGTTGAATTTAGAGGGGTTTATATACTGTCTATTAAGGGTTAGGGTAACACAGTAATATGCAAAGGGTTAAGGGGTAATTTTGGGAGTTTAGTAACATGTTAAAAGGCTGTAAAGCTGAGGACTGCCTAGGGGTCATTTGTTAAACTTATTTTAATGACAATGGGGAACAAAACAACAAGCATGAGAATTAAGTGAATATTATAATACACCCATGACTCTTGATTAAAACAAATAGGACAAGCATGGGTAACAATATAGTGGGCATCAAGAAAAGACATTTAGGCATGGGGAATTAAGGGGTATGGGCAGAATAAAGGCTGAAGGGATCAAGGCAGCCTGGGGGCTTGCCATTTTCTAGCTTATAAATAGGCTGATTTAGAGTTAGGGAGGGGCTGGACAGTTTTTAAGTTTGGATAGAGAAAAGAAAAGCAAAAACAAGGCTGGTCTTTCAACCTTTAGAGGACAGTCTGTTTTCAGAGTGATATAGAGTTAAGAGTGTGCTGGATTTTGAACATAACAATCAGAGGCTACTGCTTTTCTGCATCTGTTTCCTTCTCTGCTTTGCCTGTATTTGTTTTGGGGTGTTGCTGGGCTGCAAACTGGGTTCTTTGTCTTGGTGTTAAAAAAATCTGACTGTTGGGTTGTGTTGCTGCGGATTGCTATTTTTCTTGTTGCTGCTGTTGCTGTGTATGCTACTGCTGCACTGATCATTCCTCTTCTTCTTTTGTTTTCCTATACCAGGTACACAACTGATACACTGGTCAATGTAGGCTGAAATTTGAAACATGAATGCAAAAAATGAAGAGCTGAAGTTTTTTTTCCAATTCTGTTTAGTCTGTATATTGAACATTAAAGTTGTATGTATAATAGTTCATATCTTCTATTAGGATAATGAGGGTAGTCATCATGTATAACTAGACATCATGTATGGCAACTTAGTATCACCTTATGTATGTATGCTGGTAGATAGAAAAGAAGTGATAGTGTAGTAAGCAATATCTGGAATTTTAGCTGTGTTTGTGATTAGCATATCTTCTAACGCATGTTAAGTGTTAAACTGTCCATTGCTAGTTAATCTCACTCCATTTAGTAGGCTGCCTCGCTATAGCTTGCAACAATACCGTTAGAATAAAATAACACCAGTTTCCATTTCAACCTCATAAATGTTGGGCCTGAGTTGAGTGAACTAACAGGCCCTTATCGGAAAAGGAATGGCCTAGGTCCAGTCCATACAGTGTGCGCTGGCCTGGGCCCGTAATATCTAAGCGACTACCCATATATGCGTTCATGTTTCGGATTTTGCAAATCATATTCGGAACCCGACTATAACTAACCTGTAAGCATGTAAATAAAGTTGGACCGTTCTTTTTCTTTCATTATTAGAGACAAACTCAATAGAAAACATAGCCACTATTGGACGACCTTTAAATAAAAATGAGACGAGTCTCGCCAAATAAAATGCACAAATTGCGGGGCCCTCACAAAAATGTATGTGTTGATTACTTAGAACTCGGGATAGGTCGTTCAGCGAACTCCACGGCTTTACCCAAAATAATAATACGCTAATCGCTTTAGGCGCGCATTTTAATAAATCTTACCTTCTTAAACTCGGGTGCACATTTATGTGACCCAAATCCAAATCTCAACGGAGTCGAAATGTGTCTCTAATCACGGGTACATTGATTGTGACGTGGTCCGAGATGCATGTTCATGACGTTGCAAATTCCTTTTAAAAAATAAGGATGAGATGAACCTCGCCGAATAAAAATATAAAATTGCGGGGCCCTCGGTAAATATTTGCTTTGAAATTGCTTAGACTTCGGGATGGACCGTTTAGCAAAATTTCAAGGCCCTACCCAAAGTAAATGATACGCTAGTCGCTTTAGGCGCGCCTTTAATAATTTAATTTTCTTAAACTCGGGTGCACATTTATGTGACCCAAATCCAAATCTCAACAGAGTTGAAATATGTCAACAACCACGGGTGCATTGATGTGACGTGGTTGGAGATGTATTTCCATGATGTTGCGACTCTTGATAAAAAAAATATAATAATGACAAAAGCGGTTAAAAGTTAAAACTTTCATATGAGCTCATAATTGTATAAATCAGATAAACAAGCCGAATATGACAGTGAAGCGACCGTGCTAGAACCACGGAACTCGAGAATGCCTAATACCTTCTCCCGGGTTAACAGAATTCCTTATCCGGATTTTTGGTTCGCGGACTGTTAAACAGAGTCATTCTTTTCCTCGATTCGGGATTAAATTGGTGACTTGGGACACCCTGAATCTCCCAAGTAGTGACTCTGAAATAAATAAACAAATCCCGTTTCGATTGTCCTTTAATTGGAAAAACTCCTTCACCCCTCGCGGGGACGAAAAAAGGAGGTGTGACATTGGCTTGTGCTCAGGCTAAGTCTTCAGTAATTGAGCGCATTAAGGCCACCCAATATTAGGATGAACGATTATGCAAATACAGAGATGAGACCTTAGCTGGTAAAAACAAGAATATGATTGTTGAAAGTGATGTTGTTCTTCGAATGAGTGACATGCTATGTGTAGCAGACGTAGATGGGTTGAGACATGCTATTCTTAAAGAAGCTCACAACACTAAATATACTATACATCCTGGATCCACAAAAATGTACCATGACCTGAAGTAATTTATTGGTGGGAAGGTATAAAGAAAGATGTTGCTAACTTTATTTCTAGTTGTTTGACTTGTCAGCAGGTCAAGGCTGAGCATCAGCGACCCGCAGAACTACTACAACAAATTGAGATTGCAGAGTGGAAATGGGAAAGAATTACTATGGATTTTGTCACCCGGCTACCACAAACCCTTAGAGGTTATGACTCGATATGGGTGATTGTAGATCGACTGACGAAATCAGCATACTTTTTGCCGGTAAAGACTACATATGGTAGAGTCAGGTATGCACAGATATTTATGAACGAAATTGTCCGACTTCACGGAGTTCCAATATCCATCATCTCTGATAGAGGATCACAGTTTACTTCACGCTTTTGGAAATCTTTTCAAGAAGCATTGGGTACACGAGTAGATCTTAGTACTGCATTTCATCCACAGACAGACGGGCAGTCTGAACGTACTATTCAGATCTTGGAGGATATGTTAAGAGCTTGCATTCTTGAGTTTGGAGGTAGTTGGGACACTTATCTATCTTTAGCTGAATTTGCTTACAACAATAGCTTCCACTCCAGTATTCAAATGGCACCGTACGAAGCATTATATGGTAGAATATTCGTTCTCCTATCGGATGGTTTGAAGCTGGTGAGACTAACTTATTGGGACCCGACTAAGTACAAGAAGCTATGGACAAAGTCCAGTTGATCAGATAGAGATTGCTTACTGCTCAAAGTAGACAAAAGTCTTATGCTGATAAGAGAAGAAGAGATTTAGTGTTCACAATTGGAGACAAAGTGTTCTTACGAGTCTCTCCCATGAAAGGTGTGATGTGATTTGGGAAAAGAGACAAGCTGAGCCCCAGGTTTATAGGACCGTATGAGATACTAGACCGAGTGGGAGTTGTGGCTTATCGTTTGACACTTCCTCCTGAGTTATCTTTTATTCACCCAGTGTTTCATGTCTCAATGCTAAGAAAATGTATATAAGACTCATCTCAAGTGCTTGAAGCACCAACTATCAGCATAAGATGAGAAGTTGTCTTGCGAGGAAGAGCCGATGGCAATTGTTGATAGACAAGTAAGAAAGCTACGGTCAAAAGAAATTGTGTTCGTAAAAGTTTTATGGAGAAATCATGTTGTTGAAGAAGCTACTTAGGAAATAGAGGATAATATGCGAGTCAAGTACCCCCATTTATTTCATTCTACAGGTACGTACTTGAGTTAAATTCGGGAACCGAATTTTATAAGGCAGGGAGAATGTAATACTCCTCATTAAAAAAATTAAAAAAAAACAGGGTAGTTAAGTAATTTGCAACAAAAAAAATACAATAAGAGATAAATTAGGGTCAAAGCCCTACGTTAACTAAAAAAGGAATTGGGGGCAAGCTATTTAACTCGACGGAAGCAAAAACGAACAGAAGCATCGAAGGCAAAATCACAAAGTTGGTTTGCTCTTTTCTAGCAAACGGATTTACGGAGGAGGAGAATAAGTTAGGTAATTGAATTCTAATTTTTTTTCATGGTAATCTATCTGAGATTTCCTTTACTCAATACTTAGCATAATATTAGTGACTATTTTGTTAACCAAGGGAAGAAACAAAAAATTTAAGTTACTTTTAATTTAGTAGGAACATGGATTCTCATTGGATGAATAAGTATTTTATTAATCTTATAGCAAACAATCTAGTCTAGTGTAGAAACTTGAATGCTTGTAAGGCACTACATGAGGACAAGAATCAGTTTCATATGAAAATAAATCAAATTCTTAATGCCCTTTGTATATAGTAGTATCAATAAATTATAGGACCAAACAGAGATTCAAGGGCTTTTGTTGAAGGCATTATTTTTCAATTCAGAGGGTAAATTTTCTTACTTCAATTTGGTTAAGATTATCATCTCAGTGTATGTACAAAAGAAATTATTGTTGACAGTGATCCTTAATGATTTAGATTTATACATATGTTTGGCATAATCTGGGATAAAAGAAAAATATTGATGAATAAATATATGAGTAAGTTGAAATTGATAGGTTATAAACTAGTTGAATTACTCATAGTATGGATAAATATAATTCGGCAAATTGATGGCAGAACATAAAACTCTGAGGATTCGGGTAATCTATATTAGCTATGAATTAGCTTAAACAAAGAAATTAACACAAGATCGATATTGATGTGATTATAGATTGATTGAAGAAAATCGTATAGATCGCTCGAGGTGATGAGTTTGATATTTCAACACGAGTAAAGTGAGTAGTAATCTTACCGCAATTTGTGTTTTCATAACTTGCATGATTTACACATGATTTTTTAATATGAATATGTTACCGATTATTTTAAGTTGCGTGGGGGACAAGTCTTTTACTCGATATGATACCGAAATCGTTACTTGAGAAGATTACTGTTGTTTTAAATATTTTCGTTGTCACCAGATCTATTTTACTGTTACTTGAATGTATTGTTATCGAAAAGAAATTTATATGATTTGATAAGAACCGAAATGCCCTATATTGTTTTAAAATATTTTCTATGGGTATATACGGATTACAGAGACAAGTATAAATGGGAGTAAATATTGAAGGATCCCGTAGCTAACGATGGGTTCGCTAGACCTGGTGCACCTTGTAATTACAGATTACCATTATAGCCCTCGCTAGTGGGAAAGTAGAACTAGCATACTGTTACCGATTTTTCTCGAGTAGGGACTACCGTTATATTTGACTTCTTGCGAAGAAGTCCACAGTTATACCGATTACATGATCCGTTCATTAAAACCTCCCAAAAGTGAATATTGATATTGTACAGTGGTTACCGAGCTTATTACTAAATTATTATTTGTATTATACTACAAGAAGAACATGATGAGACTGAAAATTAATTATTGTTTCTGAAAGGGCATTTTTATGTTATCTTCTATTTGAGATACTAGCATTTTTTCTGACTTGTCCCTAATAAAAACAGTTGTGGTTAAGTGCTATTACTCACTGAGCTAGCAACTCATTCCCCGCTAATTTTTTTAGAGACAACAGTTGACGCAGGCGAGGATTTCGTTAGTTAGAGCGCACAGATTGATATTTCTCGGTGAGCCTCGCACTTGTTCGCGTGGGCAGAGATTTTATTTATTGTTATGGATTTTTCATTGAACTCTTAGAGTCGCTCCATAGTCATTATTTTAGTGTCATGAGTATTCTTTCGTTATTATAGTCTTATGTTGAGTATCGTTCTCATTTATCAAAGTTGGAGATAAATTAGTATTTTGTAGTGGTTAGTTGGTGGTTTAATTATGGTGGAGACATGTATTGTTTAATTGACAAGTTGTCAATTGTTTGGTATGATATTAGGATGTTTGGTTATTGATTTGAGACAGGAAAATTTTTGGGATGGTCCAAAAACAGGGGAAACTCTATCCGATTTTCTGTAAAATTTCCGATGAGGCTTACTTGGGAGCACTTGCTCCTAAGCACCGGTCACAATCCTAAATTGGGTCGTGACAGGACTTCCCTGATTTAATGCGCTTTTTATTATTGTATTCAAGAATACAGCAACACGAATACATGTGAATACATGCGCGTAAGCTGGACTGCCCTGATTTTTGGCGCTTTTTGCTGTTGTATTCATGAATACATGACGCGAATACATGTGAATACATGCGCATACGGTTGAACTACCCTGACTTTTAGGCCTTTTTTGTTGTTGTATTCATGAATACATCAGCGCGAATACAGCGAATAAACTATCATAACAACTAAATAGTAGCTATAGGAAGTAATTATATGTATATGGTAGCTATATGAAGTTAATAACTGTTGGTGTTATTTATACTTTATAATGCAAAGTCAAAGATTTTTTTGTAGTCCCTTTTTCCTTCTTTACTTCTTTGTCTTTTGTGAAAGGAAAAGTGTCCCTCATTGATTGTGGAAAGTCTTTTTCTTCACTTTATAATGAATTACTCTTTGTTGGACTTGTAAAGAGCTAGTAAAAGAGAGTGGTCTCGCGCACATGAGAAGTTGGTCCTGAAGGAAAAACGGGTTGATTTGCCCCTCCCTCCCTGCGCGCGAGATATACGCGAGACCTAATCTAAATCTGGTTTTGCTAAAATTATTTCTTCATTTTTGAGCTTACTAGAAAAGTGTTCAAATACTTGATTACCATATGACTAACTATCTCTTTGATTTGTTTATAAATTATAAATCTGCTAAAGTCATATGGGACAATTTGGGGAAGAAATATGGCGCAAATGACGGGGAAAAAAAAGTATGTGGCTGGAAAGTGGATCAAGTTTAAGATGGTTGTTAATAAGTCGGTCATGGAGCAGATTCACGAGTATGAGAACTTAACTACTGATTTTGAACGGGGTCATGGAGATGTGTGAGATTCTTCATGCTAATGTTCTGCTTGAAAAGTTTCCACCTTCCTGGAGTGATTACAGGAATCAACTGAAACACAAGAAGAAAAATTTAACTATTCATGAACTGATCAGTCACATGGGGATTGAGAAATCAAACTGTCTCAAAGATGAGGAGTCTGAACGGCTTAAGGATAAAATGAAATTTTCTCTCTCTTAATTCTTCTAAAGCTAACCTTGTGGAATCTTCTAGTACTTTTGCGAAAGACAGATTTAAAGGAAAACAGAAGAAAGGACATGTAAAGAAGCATAATTACTTCAATAAGCCGGAGGGCCATATTCAAAAGTCAAAAGGACCTTGCTATGTCTGCGGCAAAATTGGTCAGAAGGCTTTTCAGTGCAACTAGAGACAAGGACAAAGCTAAAAGAATGGAGGAAAAACTCCAGCCCAAGCTAACCTTACTGAGAGTGGTGATGTCAATGTTGTTGTGGTTGTTGAGGCGAACATGGCTAACAAGACTGACTAGATACTGGACATAGGTGCTTGAAGGAACATTTGCGCCAATAAGGAGCTGTTTCACAACTTTGAGGAATCTGCTGATGGTGAGTGTGTCTACATGGGCTAACTCCACTACAGCTAGAGTTATGGGTAAAGGAAAAATTCTCCTTAAGTTAACTTCTGGAAAAACCTTAGCTTTGAACAATGTTATGTATGTACCTTTAGAAACCTAGTTTCTGGTGCGCTTCTCAACCAAGCAGTTCTTAAAATTATTTTTGAACGTGATAAAGTTGTTATTTCTCGTGGGGGAGACTTTGTTGGAAAGGGTTACCTTTGTGAGGATTTATTTGTACTGAACATTGCTTAGAGATTACCAATAATGCTAGTACTTTCAATTCTACTTATATTGCTGAGTCCATTGATTTATGGCATGGTAGACTAGGTCATATTATTAATTCTTTTATTAAAAGACTTAGAAAAATGGAATTAATTCCTGCAGTTAATGTTGATAATTTTTCTAAGTGTCCTATTTGTGTAGAGGCAAAACATACCAAAAAGCCTTTTAAGAATGTAACTAGTAGAAAGACAAAATCGCTTGAACTAGTACACTCAGACTTAGCAAATTTTAAGAACACTGTTAGTAAGGGTGGAAAGAAATACTATATCACTTTTATAGATGACTTTTCTAGATACACTAAGTTATATCTTCTTAAGTTAAAAGATAGGCTGAAAGCATATTTTTGAAATACAAGGCAGTAGCAGAAAATCAATTAAATAGAAAAATCAAGAGACTTAGGTCTGACAGGGGTGGTGAATATAGTACTAATGCTCTAGAAGTCTTTTGTGAGAAAAATGGCATTATACATGAAGTTAGTTCTCCCTATACGCCCAAACAAAATGGTGTAATCAAACGAAAAATAGAACCCTTAAGGAAATGATGAATTCTATGCTTTTGAGTTCGGGTTTATCTGATAATATGTGGGGGGGGGGGAGCACGTTTTATCTGCATGCTATGTTCGTAATAAAGTACCTCATAACAAGTTAGATAAAACCTTGCATGAGTTATGGAAAGGGTTTTTCCCTAACTTAAAAATTCTAAAAGTGTGGGGATGTTTGGCTAAGGTTGGTCTACCTGATTTTAAACAAGTAACTATTGGACCCAAGACTTTTGATGCTATTTTCATTGGTTATGCTCAAAATAGTGTTGCATATAGATTTATTTCTTTGAATAGTAGTTCTATTTGTGAATCTAGAGATGCAGAATTTTTTGAGCATGTTTTTTATTGAAAAATAATGTGCCTAATAATGCTTCTACATCTATGTCTGTTAATTCTCATATTGTGCCTTCTTTTATTGTTACTGCTAATGAGCATGAAAATGAACTTAGAAGGAGTAAGAGGCGTAGATTTGAAGCTAGCTTTGGTCTTGAATTTATCATTACTTTCTTGACTGAAAATATTGATCTTGATGTTTTGAGTGATGAATTAGTGTCAATCTATTTAATAGAAGAAGACCCTAAGATATATAGTGAAGCAATGTGGTCAATAGATGCTAGTTTTTGGAAAGAGTGCATTAAAAGTAAATTAGACTCTATAGTTTTTAATCACACTCGGGGCTTGTCTGATTTGCGTAAAGGTTGTGAACCCATAAGTAGCAAGTGGATATTTAAGAAGAAATTGAGACCTGATGGTACAATTAAAAAAATATAAGGTTATACTTATTATTAGGAGTTTTAACCGAAAGACATTGATTACTTTGACACTTATTCTCAGATGACTAAGATAGCGACTATTAGAACTCATGTTACTTTAGCCGCTATTCATAATTTAGTGATACATCAAATGGATGTTAAAACGGATTTCCCAAATGGTGATTTAGAGGAAGAGATCTATATGTCTCAACCAGAGGGATTTATGATCCAAGGACAAGAGAATAAAGTATGCAAATTGAGAAAGTCTCTATATGGTCTAAAGTAGGCACTTAAGCAATGGTATGAAAAGTTTAATAGCACATTAGTGGGTAATGGTTTTGTAGTTAATGCATCAGATACTTGTGTTTATTTCAAGATGATAGGATCAGACTGTGTTATTATATGTCTGTATGTGGATGACGTATTAATCTTTGGCCCTAATGTGAATGTTGTTTATGAGACTAAGAATTTTTTGTCTTCTAAATTTGAAACGAAAGATCTTGGAGAAGCAGATGTGATTTTAGGGATTAAAATCAAAAGAACTTCTAATGGTTTTTCGTTATCTCAGTCTCATTATACTGAGAAAATATTGAAAAGGTTTAATTGTTTTGATGTAGCTCTTGTAAGAACTCCTTATAATCATATCATACGCTTAAGGAAGAATAAGTAATTCAGTATTTCTCAAACTGAATATGCTAAGATAATTGGTAGCGTATTGTTTCTCATGAATTATACTCGACCTGATATTGCTTATGCTGTTAGTAGATTGAGTAGATATACTTACAACCCCAATAATGAATACTGAAATGCTCTTCATCGTTTGTTAAGGTATTTGAGAGGTACTATGGATTGGTGTTTGCATTTTAACAAGTTTCCTACTATTTTAGAATGATTTTGTGATGCAAACTGGGTTAATGACAATGATGAAGTTAGCTCTACTAGTGGCTATGTGTTTACTTTGGATGTAGATGCTATTTTATGGAAGTCGTCAAAACAAACTTGTATAGCACGATCTACTATGAAGTTTGAATTCATTGCCCTTGAGTTGGCAAGGCAAAAAGTCGAGTGGTTGAGAAACTTATTGCAGACGTGCCTTTATGGGGAAGACATGCTTCTCCAGTTTCTCTTCATTGTGACTCACAGGCGGTAATTGGAATTGCCAAAAAGTGTGTACAATGAAAAAAGAAGACATATCCGCATTAGGCATGGTGCAGTAAAACAGTTGTTGAAACATGGTGTTATTTTCTTGAAATATGTAAGATCCAAAAGAAATTTGGCGGATCCTTTAACCAAGGGTTTGGCAAGGAGAGTTATCCTTGAAACGTCGAGGGAGATGGGGCTAAAGCCCACAGATAGTGGAAGTATGTTGGATACCCGTTTGTGGTCAAATGAAGCCATATGAGACCTCAATATGCACTACATTTCTTATCCCTATGGCGTGTGGTAGTGCTTTATAAGGTTGCACTTATTTTTCTCTTAATGATTCCATAGCCTTAAGGTGGTCTACGTATAGATAGACTTGATAGAATCACCTACGTGACTGTAAAGGTGTGGTCACCTTTTATGGAAGACTTGGGATGTCTTTCTAGAGCACTCGTGGGACCCAAGGTATGTGCATGACCATAAAAATACTTTGTTAGTATCGCAGAGTTTGCATAAAACTAAAGATATAGTATGTGTTGTGGGGGTCTCAACTGGTGTCCATTCAGTTCAAGAGTACTTCACTTTGTGGATGTTAGTTGTTGCTTCATTTCAATACGTGTCAATTCAAATCGAAAGATATTGACACTTAAGTACGTGTTCTTCTTTTGCCCAAATTTATTCTTATTCTATTTTTGTCTTTGTATTATTGGAGGATTGTTGGTGTTATTTATACTCTATAATGCAAAATCAAAGATTTTTTTGTAGTCCCCTTTTTCTTCTTTACTTCTTTGTCCTTTGTGAAGGACAAAGTATCCATCATTGGTTGTGAAAAGTCCTTTTCTTCACTTTATAATGAATTACTCGTTGTTGGACTTGTAAAGAGATAGTAAAAGGGAGTGGTCTCGTGCACATGAGAAGTTGGTCCTGAAGGCAAAGCGCGTCGATTTGCCCTCTCCCCTGCGCGCTAGATATACGTAAGGCCTAATCCAAATCTGGTTTTGCTAAAATTATTTCTTCATTTTTTGAGCTTACCAGTAAAGTGTCTAAATACATGCTTACCAGAAGATGTCTAAATTCTTTCTCTTTGAATTGGATTTTGTAACGTCCAATTTATTATTGTAACGGCCATGATTTAATTCTTATAACAACTATGATTTAATTCTTGTAACGAATGTAGTTAATTTTGTAAAGACTCTATTTTAATTTTTGTAATATCTACAGATTAATTTCTTCATCTGTAACTATTTAGCAGCTTTTGCCTACAAAAGGCAGCCTTCTTTGTGAATAATCTAACACGGAAAAAACACCTTCATCTTCTTTCTACTTCAATTAAATTTTGGGCAATTGTTTTGTGCAAATTTCAAACTTCTAGCCACGAGTGTATGTGTTTGGAGGTGTTGTGGAAGCTTAGGGAGCGACCGATCTTAACGATTTGCACCCAATCGGGCCGAAATCGCTTTGAAGGCAGTAGCTTGCCACGACACAATATTTTTCGTTAGGTTATTCTTCTTTCCATCTTGTTCCTTGTCAATATTATCTATTATTTTTCCAATAATAATCACTAAACAACAGTGATTTCTTAAAATTCCTCAATCATAAACAGCGAACTAAAAGAAATTTTCACGCTATTTCTTGGGGAGACTTCCGCGAAAGTCCAATATAGAGGACCAAAATAAGAAGGGGAAAAAGAACACGAAAGAATCTTGTTTACTGAATTTAATGCCGAGACAGTATTTTGAAGAAATAAAAAAGGGGGAAGATTTCCACTAAGTTTAAGAGATGAAAAAAATAAGGAACTATGTTGAAAATGTTGGTCCTTTTTCTTGTTATGAAAAAGTTGACCAGAGCTCGCAGTAATATAAGGCATAAAATCGTCACTTGGAAATCTATATCTATATTATATTAAAAGGAGAGTAGTATTCATTGTGATTAAGTCAAGTGGCAAGCTAAAATAAAGTCACTTGGCAATTTTAGGACAACATTAATAACTAAAAATTATATATAGAAACATAATTAATGGAAGTAGTTTAATAAATCTTATACATAATCTAAATAGATCTTAGACAAATCTAATCTATATATCTATAATTAAATTTATATGTATATTTGTATCTATATCTATATCTATATCTATATCTATATTTATATTTATATTTATATTTTGATCTACTCATAGATTTATTGATCTACTCATAGATTTTTTCTATATTAGCTAGAAATCTGGAGGTGAAAAATTAATTAAAAACTATAATAGAAAAAAATAAAAATATATAAAGACGTAAATTGAGATAACTTATAACTATTTATACTTTGGAGTAAGTTAAAATATAAAATAAAACTAAATTTTACTTAAGATATTAAAGATTTATTGAGTTTAAAAATTAAATAATTTCAAGCAGCAAAATAAGATCTTACATAAAGTATACAAATTATTTATAAGGTAAGAGAAAAATTAAATAATTAACAAAAGATATTTTAATAACAAGAATAATAAATTCATATTAATACTCATAAATCGTGCAAACGAATATTTTATACGTAAATATTACTAAAACATTTAGATATAATGTGTTCGAATAATTAAGAAAATATTTTTCTATGATTAATATTTGAATTGAGTTCAGTTAGTTTAAATTTGAAAGCATAACATAATTTTTTGAAAATATAGTCTAATTAAGAAAATAGAATTATAAAAATTATTTGAATTTGAGATGAGAAAGTTTTTAAATTTTTATCTATATTATATTAAAATGAGTGTGGTAAAAATAGATACTAAATTCAAACAGGCTAATAAAAATTCACATGACAATGTAATAATATTAGGTATTGAATAATATAAAATCAAAAATAAAGAATAAATAGAGAAAAAAATAAAAATTCAGATTTTTTATCATAGGAAAAAGGGTAAAACTTATTTAAATTTGAGATGAGAAAGTTTTTTATATTATACTAAGAAAAGTCATAATATAAGTCCACATAATTCAAGTCTAATAGTTAAAATCAAAAACTAAAAAAATTGAACAATAAAAATAAATTAGAGATAATGTAAGCAGATTTATAAATCATAAGTTTAGAAAAAAATAAAAAAATAAATATACAATACTTTAAAATATTATTAAATTTTAAATAATTTAAAATTTTTGAGCAATGTTTTTAAAACAAAATAAATATTTATTTCATAATTAAAAAAATTATATATTTATCTTATATTATTAAAGAAAAGTAGTTGATAATGATATTAAATAAATTTACAAGTTAACGAAAAGCCACATAAAATGTAATAAGACTATATATTAAATTAAAAAATAGCAAAATTATGTTAAATTATTAGAAATTTACTATTAGAAATTAAAAGAAAAGACTATTTGAATTTGAGATTAGAAAATTCTTAAAACTATGATGTGAATGCTCAAATTATGGATAATACCACGAAATTGAAGTCTTACTTATGAAAATAAAACAATAATAAAAAATAAAATTTTTAAATTACAAAATAAATTTCTAATATAGGTAATTTTACAAAAATTAAATTTGTATCTTAAAACTAAAAAAGAAAGAAAATTTATGTAAAAAAATAAAATGACAGTGAAAATATTATTACAACATTTAGATATAATATGTTCAAACAATTAAGAAAATATTTTTCTATGATTAATATCTGAATCGAGTGCAATTAGTTTGAGTTTGAATGCATAGCATAATTTTTTAAAAATGCGGTCCATTTTAGAAAATAGAATGATAAGAATTATTTGAATTTGAGATGAGAAAGATTATTTTTTAAAAAAAATATTACGTAAAGAACTAAAATGACAGTAAAAATATTACTACAATATTTAGAAGTAATGTGTTCAAACAATTAAGAAATTTTTTTCTATGATTAAATAAAATTTTAAAAATACAAAATAAATTTCTAATATTGGTAATCTTACTAATGAAAATTAAAAATTAAATTGTATCTTATAGCTAAAAAAGAAAGAAAATTTAACTGCATCTAATACAAAATTAATTATAAGAGAACTCAATACATTTGGAATATGATAATCAAATAACTTATGTATTAATATTTTAGACTAATTAAAAGTTACAATTTGAAACAAAATATGACATTATTTTGGCTCTAGGTAAAACATTAAAATAAAAACTAATTAACATTTGTAGTAGGGAAGAGAATGTACATAAAAAATAGAGGTAGTGTGAGGATACTTATACTTTAAATTAATTTAAAAATAGATAAAATAAAATAATTATATTTAAAAATATTACTGATAAATTTAAATAATTAAAATATTATGATTAAATATTAAATAATATAATAACTATAAGAAAAGAACAAAAAAAAAAGAATTTATGTAAAAGTGATGTGATGAATAAGATATACTTGACTTCCAGATAAAAATAAAGTGATAATAAGAATTTTGTTAAGATAATATGATCTAATGTGCTCGAACACGATAGATCACGATATGACATGTTTAGTATTCTTTAATATCGACAGCGGAACGAAATACAAGTACCAAAATCAAGGAGTTAGGTTGTTACAAATATATATTAAAAAGATTGGTTGTTCACTACGAGATTTGAACAATAATTTCATATCATGTTTCATAATTAAATTCTCGTGTTATATAATTTTTATCTGAGAGGTTTATATTTTAAGGTTATTTGTACATGATTCAAACAACATACATTGCAATTTGAAATGCTTTGTCCCCGCATCGTGCGGGTACTGATACTAGTTATATTAAAAGGAGAGTAGTGAAGCATGAGGTTAAGACAAGTGGCAAGCTAAAAAAAAAGCCATTTGGTAATTTTAAGACAACATTAAAAATTTGAATTATAAATGTATGGAAGCAGTAGTTCAATAAGATTATTTTTCAATTATGATACAAATCTCTATTAGTAGTATAATTTAGTTAACATTTGTTTTGTATAATTATGGTAGGTAAGAAATAAATTATGGTAGGGACGAATTTTAATTAATTGATCAAGCTTTGTAACTGACCTTATTTTGGTACATATACATTACTGTATGTATCTTTAATTAAAATTTTATGTATAATTCAGTTATAGTAGGTATCCTTTTTGAGAAAGAATCAATTAAATTTTTATTTTGTATCTTACATATTAATTTTAAATTGAAATAATAATTCTTTATTTAGTGCAAACTTTGTATTGATCTTATTTGGGTGTAATACACATTACTGTAGGTATTTTTTTATTAAAGTTTTGTGTATAATTCAATTATGGTAGGGTTTTTTTTTGAGAAAGAATTAATTAAATTTTTATTTTGTATCTTACACATTAATTTTAAGTTAGAATAATAATTTTTTATTTAGTACAAGCTTTGTATCTGGCCTTATTTGTGAACAATATACATTACTATAGAAAGAATTAATTAAATTTTTATTTTGTATCTTACACATTAATTTTAAGTTGGAATAATAATTTTTATTCAATACAAGCTTTGTATCTGACCTTATTTGTGAACAATATACATTACTTTTTGAGTATAATTCAGTTATATATATAATGAGGTTATATTAATGTTTACAATTCGGACAAATAAATATTTTATACATGTGACGACCCGACCAATCGTCTCATGAGTTGCTGCAACAATTAGAGTTTTTACGATTAATATTTGAATTGAGTATTGCTAGGTTAAGTTTGAAAGTATAAGATGATTTTTGAAAATGTGGTCCAATGGAGAAAATAGAAGAATAAGATATATTTGAATTTGAGATGGGACTTTTTTTTAATATGATAAGAAAAATCATATTTAAGAATATGAACAATAGAGTCAAAGTTACTATTGAAATAATTTTTATTTATTATTTATCTTATATTAAAATGAATGTGATAAAAGTGGATATTAAATTCAAATAAACTAATAAAAAGCACATGACAACGTTAATAATATTAAGTATTGAATATACAATAGCAAAATAAGAAACAAACAGAGAAAAAATCAAAAATTCTATCATAAAGAACAAAAAAGGATAAAACTTATTTAAATTTGATATAAAAAAGTTTTTTTTAAGTATGATAAAAAAGGTCATGATGTGGATAAGGCCATATAGCTGAAGTTTAATAAATTAAAAAAATCAAAATATTAATAAATTAGAGATAATGCGAGGTTATTTATACTAAGAATTATTTTAAAAAATAAAGAAAATATATAATGCTTAAAAATATTATTAATGAATTTAAACTATTTAATAATTTTGAGTATTAAGTTTAAATAAAATAAATATTTTTTTCAATATTAATAAATCATACATCGATTTATATAATAATATTAAAGGAGATAAATAGATTATGATATTAAAGAAAGAGGCATGTTAATGAAAGCCACGTAAGAAAATAAAATACTACTGTACATATTAGGTAACTTAATAGCAATAATAAAAATTTAAAAATATTTAATATTATAAATAGAAGGATAAGACGATTTGAACTTGAGATTTAGATTAAAATTATGGTGAAAACGCTCAAACTATGAATAGGACTACAAAATTAAAATTTTACTAGATAAAAAACTAAAAATTGGATAACAAATTAAAACTAAGGAAATACAAAATAAATATCTCATGTGGGTAATATTATGAACGAAAATTAAAGTTTAATTTGTATCCTAACGTTAAAAGAGAAAGAAAATTTAATTACACGTGATACAAAAAACAATTATAAGAAAATTTAATTGATTTAAAATATAATATGAAAAAACTTATCTATTAATATTTTAAACTAATTCAAAGTCTTAAAATAAAACGTGATATTATATATTTTGTTTATTGGTAAAATATTAATGTAAAAAATTAATTAAAAATTCATAGTAGGGAAGAGGATGTATAAAGAGGAAAATAGAGATAGTGTGAGAATATTTATACTTTGAATTAATTAAGTATAAGGAAATTAAATAATTAAATAATACTCAAAAATATTATTGAAAGATTTAAATGAAAAAAGAGTTCCAAGTAAGAGGATAAAAGTACAAAAAAAAATTAACTTTTAGGAATAAAAAAATTTATATTTATATATGTTTATCAAAAGGGCAATAAGCAAGATATCAAGTCAATTGGTAAGCTAATAAAAGATTACATGAATATAACATTATTAAGTAATAGATAATGCAATAACTAGAAGCAAAGATTAAAGAAAGAGTTGTTTTGGGTGAAAATGTAGAAGGATACGACTTATTCGAATTTGCGGTGAAATGCAAAGTGGTAGTAAGAATTTTGTTAAAGAATATGCTCAAACAAGACATATCACAAACGTGATATGTTTAGTATTATTTAATTTTGACCACAAAATAAAATACAAGTACTAAATCAAGGAGTTGGATTGTTACAGATATAAAATAAAAATAAAAATAAAAAGAAACATGTTATCTGGAAGTTTTAAATTTTAAGGTAATTCCAATAACTCAAATTATAATTTGATATTTGTGTCCACGCATTGCGCGAGTACTAATGCTAGTAATATTTAGTAGGCGTTTGGACATAAGAATTGTAAAATTCGAAAAAATGGTGAAATTTTTTTTTCAAGTAAAAATGTTATTTGAAATTTAGAGTTGTATTTGGACAAAATTTTCAGTTTGGGTTGTTTTTGAAGTTTTGTGAGTGATTTGAGTGAAAATTTTGAAAAACAGCTTTTTACAATTTTTCAAATTTTCGAAAATTACCAAAATACATCTTCAAGTGAAAATTGGAAATTTTATGAACAAACGCTGATTTTGAAAAAAAGTAAAAAAAATTTAGAAAAATCTTCCATCAAATTTTATGTCCAAACGGGCACTTAGATGATTAAAACTACAAGCAAGTCATTAAAATTTAAAAAATATCTTGGTTTCAGAGTTTTAGAAGTACTTTAAAGAAGTGTTTTAATTTTCTCACAATTGACTTTAGGAAATCGTAAGTTGGGATTAGATGAAACAGGGTGATTGCACCTATATTCAGTCAGAGTCCGAAACTGAAATGATACCTTTTTGGGCATAAAATACCTTTATACAATTTTTTAAAAAAGTTATATTTCTAACTAAAATGTAGTATTATACTATGTTTTACATTAACGGAAAGTTAGTCGTTAAAGTTAAAGGCAGTATAATACTACGTTTCCCTTAAAAGGTAGTATTATACTGCGTTTTACACTAATTTTTGGACGATTCTTAATAATTATGTGCGTCAATTTCAACATTTTTAGAATTTTGTTAGTTTTATAAATAAAATAATTAATTTTAAAATTGGACAGAGTAATTATCTATGGGTTCCATGCTCGATATTTGAGACCCAATAGCACCAAGTTATCCTTAATTATTATGTGTGTCAATTTCAATATTTTTAGAATTTTGTTAGTTTTATAAATAAAATAATTAATTTTAAAATTGGACAGAGTAATTATCTATGGGTTCCAGGCTCGATAATTGATTTAATTTGACAACAAGCTATCCTTAATTATTATGTGTGTCAATTTCAACATTTTTAGAATTTTGTGTGTTATAATAAATTAAATAATTAATTTTATAATTGGACAGAGTAATTATCTATGGGTTCCATACTCGATATTTGAGGCCCAATAGCACCAAGCTATCCTTAATTATTATGTGTGTCAATTTCAACATTTTTAGAATTTTGTTAGTTTAATAAATAAAGTAATTAATTTTAAAATTAGACAGAGTAATTATCTATGGGTTCCAGACTCGATATTTGAGGCCCAGTAGCACCAAGCTATCCTTAATTATTATGTGTGTCAATTTCAATATTTTTAGAATTTTGTTAGTTTTATAAATAAAATAATTAATTATTGTCACGACCCGGATTTCCCAACCTCGGGGATCGTGATGGCGCCTACTAATAGGAGCTAGGCAAGCCAAACCTTAACTACTTGCTATGCTTCCATATTGTTTCATTTTAACAAACACAAGGCGATAACATGATAACAGCGGAACTTTAAATAATTTAGCGAAAGTCAACAATTAAATATCTTAAGTCTACGTCTATTACAACTTTTAAAACCTCAAATACCCATAACCTGGTGTCACAGTGTCACAGACTATCTAATATTTCTACATACAAGGTCTGAAGAAATAACAGTACGATGTTTTCTGAATAAAAGAAAATTAAATAGGAAGTAGAGATAGAGGGAGACGCCAGGGCCTGCGGACGCCTGCAGTTTACCTTGGGTCTCCGGGTGGACTGAAGGAAGCACTCCAACTACTGTCCGAAAGCTGCTCCTGGATCTGCACACAGTGCAGAGTATAGTATCAGCACAACCGACCCCATGTGCTGGTAAGTGTCTAGCCTAACCTCGGCGAAGTAGTGACGAGGCTAGGACCAGACTACCAAATAAACCTGTGCAGTTCAAATGTATATACAGCGGAAAAGAAATACAGAAAATAACCAGTCAACGTGGGAGGGGGAAACATGTTGTGGGGGAGATAACAGTTCCGAATAGAAAACATCAAGTAAGGAAAGAAACAACATAACTCGAATATCAACAAGGAATCAGAAATCAACAATTTGCATGGCGTCACCCTTCGTGCTTTTACTCTCGTCCTCTCCTAAGCAATTTTATAATAAAAATGTGCACGATATCACCCTTCGTTCTTTTACTTTCGTCCTCACCAAATCAATCATATAATAAAGATGTGCACGACACCACCCTTCGTGTTTTTCTCTCTTTCCTCACCATATAATCAATGAAAATCGGTACGGAATGGTACATCGTAAGGCACGACATCACCCTTCGTGCTTTACACTCTTTCCTCACAATAGAAAACAATGCAGCATCACCCTTCGTGCTCTAACACGCTTCCTCACCCAAACAACAATCACAAGAAAAGGGGCAAGGGAATAAACAAAATAGTAATAGAGATACCGGCAAGGAAACAACAGCTAAACAATTAAATCCCGACAAGGGAACAACATCAATAATCTCAACATTCCGGCAAGAGAGATAATCAACAAAGCAACAATATCCCGGCAACGGGGACAATTTAATAACTTTTTCTCTTTCTTTAACTTTTATTTCAAACTCACTTTACCAGTTGAGTCAATGCTCCAAAGGGTTCAATCATCTCATATACTTTCACAATTCATAATATAACTTGAGCCAATGCTCCAAAGGGTTCAATCATCTCATATACTTTCACAATTCATAATATAACTTGAGCCAATGCTCCTCGATGTTCAAAGGTTACAATTCCTTCCACAAACTTTCCATAACTATTAGAAATCATCACGAAGGCATGAAAGATACAACGAAATCAAGATCTTCAAAATTTAAAGACTCACGGTCATGCTAGACACCAACGTATAGATACTCTTCACCATGCCTATATGTCGTACTTAACAATTATCACGTAGCAAATAAGATGCAACTCCTAATCCCTCAAACTAAGGTTAGACCAAACACTTACCTCGATGCCTCGAACATAACTCAAGTTTCAATTATAGCTTTACCCCTCGATTCCACCGCCAATTCGCTCGTATCTAGTCACAATTTACTTAATTACATTAATAAACGCTAAATGAATCGATTTGAATACATGAAAAAAGAGTTTTTCAAAGTTTTACCCAAAAAGTCAAAATCGCCCCCGGGCCCACGTTGTCAAAACCTGAGGTTCGAACCAAAACCCGATTACCCATTCCCCCATGAGCTCAAATATGTAATTTATTTTGAAATCGGACCTCAAATCGAGGTCCAAATCCCGAATTTTTGAAAAACCTAGGTTCTACCCAAAACACCCAATTCTCTCATGAAAATAATTGATTTGAAGTTGGAATCATGTTAAAAGATGTTAATGATTGAAGAAAACTAGTTAAAATCGACTTACAATTGATTTGGAGAAGAAAAATTGTTTAAAAAATCGCCTTTTATATTTTTGGGGTTTTTGAAAAAGGCAAAATAACTGAAAATCTCGCCTATTTATACCCCTCTCAGACCCCCTGTGCGGACCGCACAAAATGGACTGCGGCCGCACAGACCTTCCTGAGGTATTGTGGTCCAGTGCCCTGTGCGGACCACACGAAATGGACTGCGGCTGCACAGGCCCCCACCGCGCACCGCCCGAAACTGACTGCGGACCGCACTGGCCCCCTTTCGCGGTCGCACACGTTTTTGTGCGGACCGCACTGGCGGCTTTAGAGACATGCAACTTCTAGTTTTAAGTCTAAAACATCCCGAACCTACCCGAAACTCATCTGAGCCCTCAGAACTCCAAACCAATTGTGCATACTAACTCAAAAACATCATATGGACCTACTCGTGTAATCAAATCGCAAAATAACATCACAAACATCAAATTAAGTCTCGAGATCAATGAAATTTTCTCAAAACTTCTTTAAACATAAATTTTGCGATTTAAGTCCGAATCTTGTCTCATGACATCCGTTTTTTACCAAAATCCACAGAAATGTCTTAAATCATATATAAGACCTGTACCGGGCGCCGGAACCAAAATACGGGCCCGATACCATCATGTTCTAATCAAATTTCATTTCAAATTTCTTTAAACAATTCCAGAAAACAATTTCCTTTAAAAATTTATTTCTCGGGCTTGGGATCTCGGAATTCGATTCCAGGCATACGCCCAAGTCCCATATTTTCTTACGGACCCTTCGAGACCGTCAAATCACGGGTCCGGATCCGTTTATCCAAAATGTTGACCGAAGTCAAATTAACTCATTTTATAATCAAAACTTATCGTTTTTCACAGATTATCATATTTAAGCTTTCCGGTTACGCGCCCGGATTACACACGCAAATCGAGGTAATTCTAAATGAGGTTTTCAAAGCCTTAGAACATGGAAGTTTCGTTTTAAAATAAGTGATGACCTTTTGGGTCGTCACATCCTCCACCTCTAAAACAACCGTTCGTCCTCGAACGGACAGAAGAAGGAAGTACCTGAGTTGGGGAAAAGATGGGGATAACGGCTCCGCATATCGGACTCGAACTCCCAAATCGATGCCTCAGGAGGCTAACCTCTCCACTAAACATGAATAGAAGGAAAACTCTTCGACCTCAACTGACGAACCTGCCGGTCTAGAATAGCTACCGGCTCCTCCTCATAAGACAAGTCTTGTCCAACTGGACAATGCTAAAATCTAACATGTGGGATGGATTGCCGTGATATTTCCGGAGCATGGACACGTGAAACACTGGATGCATGACTGATAAGCTCGGCGGTAATGCAAGTCTATAAGCCACCTCTCCCACTCAATCAAGAATCTCAAACGGACCGATGAACCTAGGGCTAAGCTTGCCCTTCTTCCCAAAATCTTATCACACCCTTCATAGGCGGCACTCGGAGCAATACCCGCTCTCCAACCATAAAAGCCACATCTCGAACCTTGCAGTCTGCATAACTCTTTTGCCTGGACTGAGTTGTACGAAGCCTATCCTAAATAATCCTGACCTTGTCCAAAGCCTCCTGTACCAGATCCGTACCCAACAATCGAGCCTCTCCCGGCTTAAACCATCCAACCGGAGATCGACACCGCCTACCATATAAAGCCTCATAAGGAGCCATCTGGATACTCGATTGGTAACTGTTGTTGTAGGCAAACTCTTCTAAAGGCAAAAACTGATCCCACGAGCCTCCAAAGTCAATGACACAAGCTCGGAGCATATCTTCCAAAATCTGAATAGTCCGCTCGGACTGCCCGTCCGTCTGAGGATGAAATGTTGTACTCAACTCAACCTGGGTGTCAATCTCTCGCTGAACTGCTCTCCAGAAACACGAGGTAAACTGCGTACCTCGGTCTGAAATGATAGATACAGGCACACCATGAAGACGAACAATCTCCCGGATATAGATCTCAGCTAACCTCTCGGATGAATTGGAGACTGCCACATGAATGATATGCGCTGACTTGGTCAGCCTATCAATAATGACCCATACTGCGTCGAACTTCCTCTGAGTCTGCGGGAGTCCAACAATGAAATCCATAGTGATCCGCTCCCACTTCCACTCGGGAAGCTCAATCCTATGAAATAAACCACCAGGCCTCTGATGCCCGTACTTAACCTGCTGACAATTCAAACACCAAGCTACATATGCAACAATATCCTTCTTCATTCTCCGCCACCAATAATGTTGCCGCAAATCCTGATACATATTCGCGGTGCCCGGATGAATAGAGTACCGGGAGCTATGGGCCTCCTCTAAAATCAACTCTCGGAGCCCATCCACATTAGGCACACAAACTCGACCCTGCAATCTCAAAAATCCATCATCATCTAAGGTAACCTGCTTGGCACCTCCGCGCTACACCGTGTCTCTAAGGACACACAAATGGGGATCATCATACTGCTGACCACGGATATGCTCCAATAAATAAGAACGAGCGACTGTGCAGGCCAATATACGACTAGGCTCAAAAATATCCAACCTCACGAACTGATTGGCCAAAGCCTGGACGTCCAAAGCAAGTGGCCTCTCACCGACCGGAATATAACCAAGACAGCCCATACTGGCTGACTTCCTACTCAACGCATCGGCCACCACATTGGCCTTGCCCGGATGATACAAGATAGTGATATCATAATCTTTCAACAACTCCAACCACCTCCTCTGTCTCAAATTCAACTCCTTTTGCTTGAACAAATACTGAAGACTCTTGTGATCCGTGAACACCTCACATGCCACTCCATACAGATAATACCTCCAAATCTTCAATGCATGAACAATGGCTGCCAACTCCAAGTCATGAATCAGATAGTTCTTCTCATGAATCTTCAACAGCCGCAAAGCATAGGCAATGACCTTGCCATCCTGCATCAACACTACACCAAGCCCAATATGAGATGCATCACAATAGACTGTATAAGGCCCTGAACCTGTGGACAAAACCAACACCGGTGCCATAGTCAGAGCTGTCTTGAGCTTCTGAAAGCTCACCTCACACTCGTCCGACCATCTGAACTAGGCACCCTTCTGGGTCAACCTGGTCATCGGGGCTGTGATAGATGAAAATCCCTCCACGAACTGACAATAATAGCCTGCCAATCCCAAGAAACTCCGAATCTCTGTAGCTGATGCTGGTCTAGGCCAATTCTTGACTGCCTCAATCTTCTTTGGATCAACCTGAATACCTTCTGCTGATACAACATGACCTAGAAATGCAACTGAACTCAACCAGAACTCACACTTCGAGAACTTAGCATATAACTGGCTATCCCTCAAGGTCTGAAAAACCACTTTAAGATGCTGCTCGTGCTCTTCCCGGCTGTGGGAAGATATCAAAATATCATCAATGAAGACTATCATGAACGAGTCCAAATAAGGCCTGAACACTCGGTTCATCAAATCCATAAAAGTTGTTGGGGCATTGGTCATCCCAAATGACATGACCAGGAACTCATAATGCCCATACCGAGTGCGGAAAACTGTCTTAGGGACATCGGATGCCCTAATCCTCAACTGATGATAGCCAGATCTCAAATCAATCTTTGAGAACACCTTGACACCCTAAAGCTGATCAAACAAATCATCGATCCTCGGCAATGGATACTTATTCTTGATTGTAACTTTGTTCAACTACCGGTAATCAATACATATTCTCATCGATCCGTCCTTCTTCTTAACAAACAACACCGGCGCACCCCAAGGCTAGGTCTAATGAAACCCTTCTCAAGCAAGTCTTGCAACTGTTTCTTCAACTCTTTCAACTCCGGCGGGGCCATACAATACGACAGGATAGAAATGGACTGAGTACCCAGAGCTAAATCAATGAAAAAGTCAATATCCCTATCGGGTGGCATACCCAGCAGGTTCGAAGGGAAAACATCATGAAACTCTCGAACAACGGGCACATAATCAATAGAAGGGACATTAGCACTAGAATCACGAACATATGCCAAATAGGCCAAACACCCCTTCTCGACCATACGCCGAGCCTTCACATACGAGATAACACTACGGGTATAATGATCAGGAGTTCCTCTCTACTCTAAATGAGGCAAATCCGGTAAGGCTAAGGTCACCGTCTTGGCATGACAGTCCAAGATAGCATGGTAAGGTGACACTAGTCCATCCCCAATATAACATCGAAATCGACCATGTCTAGAAGAAACAAATCCACACGAGTCTCAAAACCCCCAATCACTACAATACAAGAATGATGGACTCGATCTACCACAATAGAATCACCCACCGGTGTAGACACATAAACAGGAATACTCAATGAATTACTAGGCATGACCAGATACGGTGCAAAATAAGATGACACATACAAGTAGGTAGACCCTGGATCAAATAACACTGAAGCATCTTTATCACAAACCAGAATAGTACCTGTAATGACTGCATCTGAAGCCTCAGCCTCGAGCCTGGCTGGAAGGGCGTAACATCGGGGCTGGGCCCCACCACCCTGAACTACATCTCTGGGACGACCTGCAACTGGCTGGCCTCCACCTCTGGTGGCCTGAGCTCCACCTCTAGTACCTCTACCTCCACCTCTAGCACCTCTACCCCCATCTCTAGCTGGTTGGGCGGGCTGTGGAACACTTGGTGCCTGTACCATAGCACGAGGAACCTAATGCTGAGAGCTACTCGGTGCTCGAGGGAAAAACCTAGCAATGTGACCCGGATCACCACATGTGTAACAAGCCCTTGGCTGCTGAGACTGCTGGCCTTGACGACCTGAATGACCACCCCGAAAACTCTGAAGCGGCGGTGCACTGATAGGAGCAGATGGTGCACTATAGGACTGCTGATCGGGATACTACATCTGTGGACCACGACCACTTAGAGTACCGTGAGAAACTTGGAGCATTGACTGAAAGGGCCTAGGAGAATGGCCTCTACCATACGATTCTCAACCTCCGAATGAGGTACCACTGAATCGGCTTGAATGACGGGGCCTTTTGTCTAACCCATGACCGCCTCCCTGTGATAGAACTATCTCAACTCTACGGGCCACATTGGTCGCCTCCTGAAAAGTAATCTCACTCCCAGCCTCTCTATCCATCTGAAGACGAATCGGTTGAATAAGATCGTCAATAAACCTCCTCACCCTCTTTCTCTCGGTGGGGAGTATGATAAGAGCATGGCAAGCTAAGTCGATAAACTTGGTCTCATACTGGGTAACAGTCATGGAACTCTGCTGGAGGCGCTCAAACTGCTTCCGATAGGCCTCTCTCTAAGTAACGGGGAGAAACTTCTCCAGGAATAACATTGTAAACTGCTCCCAAGTCAAGGCTGGTGATCCGGCTGGTCTCGCTAAGCAATAATCCCTCCACCAAGTCTTAGCGAATCCAGACAAGCAAAATGTAGCAAAATCGACCCTATTGGTCTCAACAATGCCCATGTTCCTAAGAACCTCATGGCAGCTGTCTAGATAATCTTGGGGATCCTCAGTAGATGCACCGCTGAAAGTAGAAGTGAAGAGCTTGGTGAACCCATCCAGTTTCCACAAAGCATCAGCGAACATAGCCACTCCATCACCGGTCTAAGCTACCACACCCGGGTGTACTGCTCTAACTAGCTGAACCGCTGGAGTCTGAATATGAGGAGCTACCTGCTCTGGAGTGCGAGTAGCAGGAGTCTGGGCCCCTCCTCCAGCCTGAGAGACGGCTGGTGCTACAAGAAGCAAGCTTGCCCGGGTGACACTCTCCATGAGGCCCACTAATCGGACCAGAGTATCCTGAAGAACTAAGGTAGCAATAAACCCCTCTGGGACCTGAGCTGGGCCTACCGGAACTGCTAGAGCCGGAACCTCCTCATCAAAATCAACCTAAGGCTCCGTCACTAGGGCTGCTGCTCGAGGCTGAGATCTGCCCCTACCTCGGCCTCTAGCACGACCTCGGCCTCGCCCTCTGCCCCTCGTGGGAGCGGCTTCTAGGGGATCGGGCTACTAAAAGGAGGATGAGAAAGCGCGTGTTCTCGCCATCTGCGAAAGAACATAGTAGAAATTCAATTAGCATTGAGAAACAAAACTGCATGACGAGAAAGAACAAATGTGAAGTTTTTCCTAACTCTGTAGCCCCTGTGGGATAAATACAGACGTCTCCATACCGATCCCTCAGACTCTACTAAGCTTGTCTGCGAACTGTGAGACCTATGTAATCTAGAGCTCTGATACCAACTTGTCACGATCCGGATTACCCAACCTCGGGGGTCGTGATGGCGCCTACTAATGAGAGCTAGGCAATCCAAACCTTAACTACTTGCTACGCTTCCATATTGTTTCATTTTAACAAACACAAGGTGATAACATGATAACAACAGAACTTTAAATAATTTAACGGAAGTCAACAATTAAATATCTTAAGTCTACGTCTATTACAACTTTTAAAACCTCAAATACCCAAAACCTGGTGTCACAATGTCACAGACTATCTAAGATTTCTACATACAAGGTCTGAAGAAATAACAGTACACTGTTTCTGAATGAGAGATAATGAAACAGGAAGTAGAGATAGAGGGAGACGCCAGGACTTACGGACGCATGCAGTCTACCTTGGGTCTTCGGGTGGACTGAAGGAAGCACTCCAACTACCGTCCGAAAGCTGCTCCTGGATCTGCACACAGTGCAGAGTGTAGTATCAGCACAATTGACCCCATGTGCTGGTAAGTGTCTAGCCTAACCTCGACGAAGTAGAGATGGGACTAGGACCTGACTACCAAATAAACCTGTGCAGTTCAAATATATATATAGCGGAAAAGAAATACATAAAATAACCAGTCAACGTGGGAGGGGGAAACATGATGTGGGGGAGATAACAGTTCCGAATAGAAAGAATCAAGTAAGGAAAGAAACAACATAACTCGAATATCAACAAAGAATCAGAAATCAATAATTTGCACGTATCACCCTTCGTGCTTTTACTCTCGTCCTCTCTATAGCAATTTTATAATAAAAGTGTGCACGACATCACCCTTCGTGCTTTTACTTTCGTCCTCACCAAATCAAACATATAATAAAGATGTGCACGACACCACCCTTCGTACTTTTACTATCTTTCCTCACCATATAATCAATGAAAATCGGTACGGAATGGTACATCGTACGACACAACATCACCCTTCGTGCTTTACACTCTTTCTTCACAATAGCGAACAATGCACGGCATCACCCTTCGTGTTTTAACACTCTTCCTCACCCAAACAACATTCACAAGCAAAGGGGCAAGGGAATAAACAAAATAGTAATAAAGATACCGGCAAGGAAACAACAGTTAAACAATTAAATTCCGGCAAGGGAACAACATCAATAATCTCAACATCCCGGCAAGGTACAAGGGAGATAATCAACAAAGCAACAATATCCCGGCAAAGGGACAATTTAATAACTTTTTCTCTTTCTTTCATTTTTATTTCATAACACACTTTACCACTTGAGCCAATGCTCCAAAGGGTTCAATCATCTCATATACTTTCACAATTCATAATATAATTTGAGACAATGCTCCAAAGAGTTCAATCATCTCATATACTTTCACAATTCATAATATAACTTGAGCCAATGCTCCAAAGGGTTCAATCATCTCATATACTTTCACAATTCATAATATAACTTGAGCCAATGCTCCTCGATGTTCAAAGGTTACAATTTCTTCCACAAACTTTCCACAACAATTAGAAATCATCACCAAGGCATGAAAGATACAACAAAATCAAGATCTTCAAAATTTAAAGACTCACGGTCATGCTAGTCATCAACGTATAGATACTCGTCACCATGCCTATACGTCGTACTCAACAATTATCACGTAGCAAATAAGACTCAACTCCTAATCCCTCAAGCTAAGGTTAGACCAAACACTTACCTCGATGCCTCGAACATAACTCAAGTTTCAATTATAGTTTTACCCCTCGATTCCACCGCCAATTCGCTCTTATCTAGTCACAATTTATTTAATTACATCAATAAACGCCAAATGAATCAATTTGAATACATGAAAATGAGTTTTCCAAAATTTTACCCAAAAAGTCAAAATCGCCCCCGGGCCCACGTGGTCAAAACCCGAGGTTCGAACCAAAACCCGATTACCCATTCCCCCACGAGCTCAAATATGTAATTTGTTTTGAAATCAGACCTCAAATCTAGGTCCAAATCCCCAATTTTTGAAAAACCTAGGTTCTACCCAAAACACTCAATGCCCCCATGAAAATAATTGATTTGAAGTTGAAATCATGTTAAAAGATGTTAATGATCGAAGAAAACTAGTTAAAAACGACTTACAATTGATTTGGAGAAGAAAAGTTGTTTGAAAAATCGCCTCTTATATTTTTGGGTTTTTTGAAAAATGCAAAATAACTGAAAATCTCGTCTATTTATACCCCTTACCCCCTGTGCGGACCGCACAAAATGGACTGCGGCCGCACAGACCTTCCTGAGGTATTGTGGTCCAGTGCTCTGTGCGGACCGCACGAAATGGACTGTGACCGCACAGGCCTCCACCGCGCACCGCCCGAAACCGACTGCGGACCGCACTGGCCCCCTTCCACGGTCGCACACGTTTTTGTGCGGACCGCACTGGCGGATTTAGAGACCTGCAACTTCTGGTTTTAAGTCTAAAACATCCCGAACCTATCCGAAACTCACCCGAGCCCTCGGAACTCCAAACCAAGTGTGCATACTAACTCAAAAATATCATATGGACCTACTCGTGTAATCAAATCGTCAAAATAACAGCACGAACATCAAATTAAGTCTCGAGATCAATCAAAATTTCTCAAAACTTCTTTAAACATAAATTTTGCGATTTAAGTTCGAATCACGTCACATGACATCCGTTTTTCACTAAATTCCACAGAAATATTTTAAATCATATATAAGACCTGTACCAGGCGCCGGAACAAAAATACGGGCCCTATACCATCATGTTCTAATCAAATTTCACTTCAAATTTCTTTAAACAATTCCAGAAAATAATTTCCTTTAAAAATTCATTTCTCGGGCTTGGGACCTCGGAATTCGATTCCGGGCATACGCCCAAGTCCTATATTTTCCTACGGACCCTCCAAGATCGTCAAATTACGGGTCCGGGTCCGTTTACCTAAAACGTTGACCGAAGTCAAATTAGCTCATTTTATAATCAAAACTTATCGTTTTTCACAGATTATCATATTTAAGTTTTCCGGCTACGCACCTAGACTGCGCACACAAATAGAGGTGATTCTAAATGAGGTTTTCAAGGCCTCAAAACATGGAAATTTTGTTTTAAAACAAGTGATGACCTTTTGGGTCGTCACAATTATTTAATTGGACAGTGTAATTATCTATAGGTTCCAGACTCGATATTTGAGTTAATTTGATAACATATATTAATTTGTTAGTTTTGTAAGTTTATTTTATAAATTAAATAATTAATTTTGTAAAGTGTAATTGGATAATTAATTTTACTACGCTAAAAGGCTCTATATTTTACTACGCTATAAGGCTCTATATTTTACTACGCTTAAAAGCTCTATATTTTACTACGCTAAAAAGCTCTATATTTTACTACGCTAAAAGACCACTATTCTTTAAGCAAATAAATAATCTAAACTAAACAAAAACACCAAACATATGAACATAACATTCACAAAATTACATATAAAACAGTAAAGATATTTGTGAACAATTTCATTAACAATAAAAATTATTTATCAAGTTTTAACTATTTTTTATCCCAAGGCTAATAATTCAATCCGGGTAAAAATAACATACAAATTTAATCGCAAACATAACACAAATCAACGTGGAAACACATTCAACAAAACAAATATGCATATGCTCTACGAGTTTCGACATAAACTAAATCGAAAGACCTCGATTTAAGTTTTTTGAAATATCGAAAATTCGAAATTTTGACCCCGAAGAAGGAATCCAAAGCTTGGGTTATATGCGAGACCTACGCTCTTCACTTTTTATGTGACGGGTGGGGCCCAAGAATTTTTTTTAATCGCGGGAGGGGGGGGGGCAGAAGTGGTGGGGTTGGATTTTTTTTAAAATTTTATTATAGGGAAACGCAGTATAATACTGCGTTTTCCTTAAATGCAGTATTATAATGTATTTTCCTATAAAAAGAATTAATTTTTTTAGTAAAACGCAGTATAATACTACATTTAAGTTTAACGACTAACTTTCTGTTAAAGTAAAATGCAGTATTATACTACATTTTATATAAAAATATAATTTTTTGTAACTTTATAAATGTATTTTGTGTCAAAAAAATACATCATTTCAGTTTGGGACTCTGTTCAGTCACATTTATTTGTTGTCTCATCAATAGTACCTTCATAAATACTATTAGCACTGACTCACAATCTTTGACAGTGTACAAAGAGTTTCACACTATGATTTTGTCACTGCAAAATATCTTTTCTTTTTGTCCTGTTTAAGGCAAGCTCTTTGCTACACAATTTTCCATAAGCTACAGCGGGCATTAAATGACATCCCCTTTTTTATTAGAAATTCTAACATGGGAAACTATTTCTCACATGTCAGATCAGTATATATCCAAAAGTATAGAAATGAAAACATATTAGAAAGTTAGTGACAATTTCAACTTTCTCCGTAGGCATTTGGACATAAAAATTATATTTTTTTTAACAAAATAATATGTTAAGTTATATTGAAAAATGGTATTTGAAATTTAAAATTATGTTTGGACATGTTTTTAACTTGAAAAACTATTGTACTTTCGTGAGTAGGGAATTTTTTTTTTGTTGAAAAATTCATTTTCGAAAAATTTCAAAAACTTGCAAAATTTGATGGACAAATTTTTTTTTGAAAAAAAATCGTTTTTTATAATGGACAAACGAGTCCTTAAATTCAATCCAAGAGCAAAATGAGAAAATAAATTACTCAAAAAAAATAACGTTTGAAAACAAGAGAGTTCACTCAAGAGGTTAAAGTGTGGAGGTAGATCTATCACATGGTGAAAGAACAAGAAGAGTAAGAGTAGTCTCTAAACATTTCAGTTCAAAACATACTGTGGAATCATCTTAACAAAATTATCATAAAGATTACCGCATAAGTTATGTAGTTATTATGCATTATCTATATACACGAGAGCACAATAATAATCAACAGCGTACGCGACTGGATTAATATTACAGACTTCTTATAGAGGTTAGTTTGTTTTATGCCAAAGCAAATAACATGAAACTCCAATATAATTGCACGAGGAAATAGGGTGGCAATTAGGAGCCAGCTTTTAATGTAGATTAGAAAAATTGCTAAGTCTTGGATCTGCCAGAAATCAGAATGATATAATTGTGTATTGTCTGTATATATGTACAATCACTTTAGTATATTGTTAACTCCCATGTGAGTTGCTTTATTGATATGGATAGAAAATTATGATAGATATAGCAAAGAGGAAAAAGACCAAATGTTTCTTGGCACGAATTGTAGGTATGTTATTATAAATGGGTGAAAGATCATTTATGACCACGAAAGTTGAGAAATTCCTTACACATAGGAATTATTTTGTCATAACTTGATGTGTACGTACACATATACATGTGTTGATAATGACTTATCTATAGCTTAACCAAAAGAAATAGACTAATGAATGATAACGATTGTACTCGTTAGATCATACGTGAGTTATGTAAACACTAATATTGTGTGGATGTCAAAATATTGGTTCCTATTCCTTATGTTCCCTATTTATTATCAATATGATTGTCAACTAATTTATGTCCAAATGCCCGTTTAGGACAACTCTTTTGCCAGGAAATTATATTGTATTTATAAGGTTAATTTTGTTTTTTTTTTAAAATGTACAGATAGTAAATTTTCTTAGCTTCTTCGAGTGCTATTTTTTTGTTTTAATTCTTGGTAAAAATTCTATACTAAACACCAAAGTGCAACCCCCATATACCATATTGATATAGTAACACCAAATATGAGCCTCAATATATTTATAATGATACAACCCACGTCCACTTTCTCCTTTTCCCCTCTCCATTATTGCATACGTCCATACACGTCTTTATCATGCATCATTCCTTTTTATATTCTTCTCTAAAATCTTGTCTCCTTTTTATGTACCCCTCACTTTGAATTAAAAAAACAAAAGAAATGCACACCATGTCTGAAATCTCATTATCTTCCTCTTCTCCATGTTCATGGCAAGATGAAACTGCAATAATTTCCTCTCCATTGAAAATTCAGTTGGTTTCTAAGTCAGTATCAGAAAGGCTGCTCTCAAAATTTTCTGATTTATCAGAGTTTGATTTTGATTATTCAAAGAGCGGTTTGTGGTCTCCTCCCATTCAAAGAAGTCATGTGTTGTTAAGCTCACCAGCTGCCCAAATTCTATCACACAGAGAAATGGCTGCTAAGTTAAATAAAGTCTTGAAAAGACATCAAAGAAGAAGGCGTTGCTTCAATGTATGAATCTTCTTTCCCTTCTCTGCTTTAATAGTTTGATCTTTTGAGGGAAGAAAACTTTCATGTGATTAATAATTTTATATTACTTTTTGGTTGATTTTATATTTGTAGGCGTGCTTATGTTCTCCAAAGAGATTTTGATCTCAATGTCAAAAGAAGTCCGGCGAGGTCTTTGATTTATTGAGAGTTTAATAAGAAAATGCAGGAAAAATCTCTAATTTCTAACTATTATCCAATTCAAAATGTACATGTTTTTATGTAATTATTTATTATATAGATGAATGGTTAACTTTTCAATGTCGTTGCTTAATTTATTTTTGTATTTTTTTTTGTATTTTGTTGGAAATGGGAATTATGATTCTCCATGCACAAAGTCTTAAAAAGAACAAAAGGAAAGCCAGAAAGAAGTATTAAAGTGGGGATATTTAGACTATTTTTAGCATATAGAACTGTTACATTACTCGTCAATAAGTTTTCTCCCCAACATTTTTACCCGTGCAATTTGGTCTATACACTATCATTATCACACGAAAAAACACACATAAAAGGGCTCCCCAAACTTTTATGAAACTAATCCCTAAACTTTTCTCAGATTTGCAATAACCCACTTGTACGTACTTTGGGAGAGTTCTATTACCCTAAAAAAAAATAAGTATTGTAACTGCAAATCCAAAATAAGTCCAGAGGGATATTTAGGCCTTTTAAAATAAAAAAATAACATTGACTAGAGCCAATATGAAGGGAATTTAAAATTCTAGCTTTTGTTCAATAGAACTCTCGCAAAGTATAAGCAAATGCCAAACAAGTTTAGTGGGATATTTATGCCTTTTCCCGAAGGAAAAAAAAGCAAAAGCTTTGTCTGGAGCAAACATGAAGGTGCATTTAAAATTATACTCCCTCCGTATAAAATTAAATGCTTTTTAGTTTGTTTCAAAATAAATAACATATTTTTAAATTTGGAAATAATTCAATTTTAAACTTTTCATTTTACTCATTTACCTTTAATGAGAAGCTTTTATAAACATACAAATATCATGGTCCTAAAAAGCTTTTACCTCTTAAACTTTTAGGAGCACAAATTTTAATTTTTTTTCTATTAAACTATCTCATCTAGATTGACACGGAAATCACGTGCAATTCCAAGGAATTAGGCTCTTATTCCACATGAAATTCCAAGAAGTAACAAAAGCAATTAATTACAACAGACATGTATGTTCTGGAGTTCCATAGCTCTTCTCCGCCAACGGACAAATAAGTGCTGGTGTACTGCATATAATCCTAGATCAGGATTCATGGCTTCTTTGCAAAATTTTCCACAGTATTGCAGATAAAACTCTGTTGCATTTTGTCGTTTATATTTATTGAAAGACTTAAATTTTACAAAGTGAACACTCTATTTTGCCAATGGCTGTCATGGATCTATCGAAGAAATTAAAGACCCAGCGTTACTATGCAATCATTCTTTCGCCAAAAGTACACATGTTTTCCATTGTTGTTTCCTACTTTAATTCATATCTTAATTTTCAACTCAACCTTGTTTTTTTCCTACTACTATCCTGTATTAAATTGACAACTCATACTCGTGGGGCAACATATGCATGTGACAACTGAATCAACTTTTGAATTTTTTACCCCAAGAAATCTGTGGTGATCGAGCTTCAAGCAGATGAGGAAAATTTTAACTAGTACTTTTACTTCTGTGAAGAGTCGAAACTTGTTTTCCAAGCTTAATACTCCAGCTATTCAACCCAAAATTTAAAACTTCAGTATAGATCATTTCACATCAATTTATTTTGGCAGTTGGGAAAGTTCTGATACCTCTGATACATTCAGAAACTCTTTCTACGTACATTCTCATTTTGAAAGAAACAAAAATAGAATCTGTTTGTAGTAAAACTAGGTAAGTTCAGTATTAAAAGTCACTAACAATCGGGCATTTTTTTTCCTGGTGCCTAATACCTAGACTGCAGTAGCCAGTAGCTCATGTTGTCACAACAAAACTCACAAGAGTTGTCTTTTTCTTACAGCTTTGTGTATTTGAATGAGAATGACTTCATCACAGACTCTGTGCATTCTCTAGTTTTGTCTTCTACTTTCATTAACTGCACGCAGATCTATGGTAAATTTCTTGGATCATTTTCATAAACAAAACATACCTTCTTTTGGTGAAACATGTAATTCCTGTTCCACTCTTTCTTTTACCCTCGACATTAAAATTCTACCCCATAGGGTAAAATCCTCCGGACAGCACTGAACTTCAACATTATAGTAAACTCAAATGTAATTTTGGTTACCTTTTTTTCTTGCTCGGATATTATTCCGTTTTTCTATAATGCGGCCATATTCAGATTTGGATGGAAAGACCAAATTTTAGCCACAGTTATCCACAGGTTAGACATGTCATGATATGGACGACAAAATTATCAAAATGGTGCTTAAATAATTTATAGGGGTTGGACTATTTTGATCATTGATGTTGAATATGGCAAACTATCCCACATCTGTGGAGGACTTAATTTGGGGGAGAACTTCACCGTATAAAAGAAGGCCTAATGTTTAAGATTTAAACACACCTCTTATTTGCCTTCTTATCTTCTTAAGATATTTGTATCTTCTCTCTTTAGTATTATTTCACTTGTATTTTTAGAGTGGAATAAAATATTGGTTGTGTCCGAGGAAGTAGGCAAAATTGGCCGAACCTCGTAAATTCCGGTGTTCCTTTTATTGTTGTATTATTGTTTTATTTATTATTTAGTAGCTGCCATAATTTTTGGTATATTAGTTGTGACTCATTCATACTATATACATTTGGCTTCCGCAACAATTGGTATCAGAGCCAAGGTACTGTCTAAGTATGCTCTGTGGTTGCAGCATAGTCTGATTTTCCACATCATAAAAGATTTATCTTGGTAACTGAGTCAAGGTTCTGTCTGAGTATGCTCTGTGGTTGCAACTTAGTCTGATCTTCCACACCAGAAAGGAAATAATCTTGATTTGTGTCGTTAGCTATTAAATAATATTTGTGTCAAAGATGAGAGACAATAAACAAGAAGAATCTACATCAAGTGTCAACAATACGTCATCATTGACATCTTCGCTTATGACAAGAATTGTGTCAAATGCGAAATTTACGGTAGAAATTTTTGATGGGTCAGGACATTTTGGGATGTGGCAAGGTGATGGCTAGATGTCCTTTTTCAACAAAGGCCAGATCTTGCCATTGAAGAAAAAAGACCTGATGTTATTGGAGAAGAAGATTGGAGAATTATCAACCGTGTTGCTTGCGGTACCATTTGATTCTACCTTGCTAGAGAGCAGAAATATACATATACAAAGAAAAAATTTGCAAGTAAATTATGGAAAGCACTGGAGGATAAATTTTTGAAGAAAAAGTCAAAATAAATTGTACATGAAGAAGAGACTGTTTCGCTTCACCGATGTTCCTGGTACCACGATGAATGAACATATCACCAGTTTCAATAAGTTGGTCACAGATTTGCAAAATATGGATGCAACTTTTGATGATGGTGACTTGGTCTTGATGTTGTTGGGGTCACTTCCTGGTGAGTACGAGCACCTTGAAACTACTCTACTCCAAGGGAATGACGAAATTTCTCTCAGAGAAGTTTGTTCGGTTTTGTATAGCTATGAACAAAAACAGAAGGGCGGAGAAAGGGAGAAAAACAGAAGGGCGGAGAAGGAGAAGTACTAGTTTTGAGGGATCATCCTCAAAATCAAACGAGGACAAAGAAAGGAAGATCCAAGTCAAGATCTAGACCCAGCAAAGATGAATGTGCCTTTTGTCGAGAAAAGGGGCACTGGAAGAAAGACTGTCCGAAGTTGAAGAATAAGGCCAAACATAATAATGGAAAGGCCATTATGGGTTCAAATGTAGCTGTGGTGATGATTCAGACTTCTCATTAGTTACAACAGAGCCATCAATATCATCAGACATATGGTTGATGGACTCGGCTTGTAGCTATTATATGTGTCCCAACAGGGGCTGGTTCATGAATTTTCAAAGAGAATATAGAGTCGTCCACACAGCGGATAACAACCCCCTTACCTCAGATGGCATTGGTTCAATACGATTAAGGAACCATGATGGAATGATCAGAACATTAATAGATGTTCGATATGTACCGAGTTTGAAGAAAAATCTCATATTTGCGGGAGCCCTAGAATCAAAAGGGTTCAAAATCATTGCAGAAAATGGAGTGATGAGAGTATGCTCCGGTGCACAAGTGGTAATGAAGGCCAATCAGAAGAACAATAACATGTACTGTTATCGCGATAGTACAGTTATTGGGATAGCAACAGTAACATCCAGTGACGAAAAAGAGGCAGAAGCAACCAGGCTATGGCACATGCGCTTGGGACTTGCTAGAGGAAAATCCTTGAAAACTCTATCAGATCAAGGATTGTTAAAAGGAGTGAAGGCTTGCAACTGGGAGTTTTGCGAGCATTGTATCAAAGGGTTAAATTTGGTACATCGATCCATAACACTAAAGGCATTTTGGATTATGTACACTCTGATGTTTGGGGTCCTTCCAAAACACCTTCATTGGGTTGGAAACACTATTTTATAACCTTTGTTGATGATTTTTTTCGAAGAGTGTGGGTGTATACAATGAAGAGCAAAGATGAAGTGTTGGGAATTTTTCTCAAATGGAAGACGATGGTGGATAATCAAACAGGCAGGAGGATCAAATGTATTCGCACGAACAATGGAGGTGAATACAAAAATGATCATTTCAATAAGGTCTGTGAAAATGATGGCATTGTCTGACGCTTCACTGTCAGACATACACCATAACAGAATGGAGTGGCAGAACGTATGAACCGGACCTTGCTGGAGAAGGTACGGTATATGTTGTCCAATGCTGGCTTGGACAAAGAATTTTGGGTTGAGACAATTACATATGCATACCACCTCATTAATCGCTTTCCTTCTGCTGCTATTAATGGCAAGACACCATTTGAAAAATGGTATGGAAATCTTGCTATAGATTATGACTCTTTGCACGCGTTTGGCTCAACTGCATATTATCATGTGACAGCGTCAAAATTGGATCCAAGGGCAAAGAAGACTATTTTTATGGGGATTACTTCTGGAGTCAAAGGATATCGTTTATGGTATCCTAATGACAAAGAAAGTAATATTCAGCAGGGATGTTACCTTTGATGAATCTGCTATGGTAAATAAGGTAACAGAAGATACCAAACAAAATGAGGGTGCTTCTAAGCAGGTGGAGTTTGAGGGAAAATTTATTTTTCCTATACAAGAAGCAGAGGAGGAAACATATGAAGATTATCCTCTGGAAGAAGAGCCAGTAAAGAGGGAGATTCCAACTCAGGAATCTCAACAACAACTTGAATCAATTCCTAGAAGGCCAAAAAGGACAATAACAAAACCTGTTCGTCTTATAGAGACGGTTGCTTGTGCCGCCTCAATTGTAGCTGATGATGTTCCTACCACTTATAAAGACGCAGTCCAAAGTTCAGAAGAAGATAATTGAAGGATTGCCATGAATGATGAAATACAGTCCCTTCTTCAGAATCATATATGGAGATTGGCCAATCTCCCGAAGGGAAAGAAAGCAATTGGGTGTAAATGAGTATTTGCAAAGAAAGAATGATTTCCTAACCAAGAAGGATTCAAAGTTGCTGGAAAAGAAAATATGGTATGCAAACTTGAAAAATCATTGTACGGATTGAAACAATCTTCTAGATAATGGTACAAGCGATTTGACAAGTTTATGTTGCGGCAAGAGTACAAGAGAAGCAAATACGATCATTGTGTGTATTTGCGTAAGCTTGAAGATGGTTCCTTTGTATATCTTCTCCTATATGTTGATGATATGTTGATAACTTTCAAGAATTCAGAAGAAATTAATAAGTTGAAGATTCAACTGAAGAAGGAGTTCGAGATGAAGGATCTGGGTGAGGCAAAGAAAATTCTTGGTATGGAGATAATAAGAGATAGACGTTCAAAGAAACTCTGTTTATCTCAAAAGGAATATTTGAAGAGAGTACTACAACGTTTTGGCATAAATGAGAAGACTAAGCCAGTTAGTACTCCACTTGCTCCCCATTTTAAGCTAAGTACTACTATGTCGCCAAAAGATGAAGCTGAACAAGAGTATATGTCAAGGGTACCATACACAAATGTTGTTGGTAGCTTGATGTATGCAATGGTCTGTACGAGACCTGACATTTCACAAGCTGTTGGAGTTATTAGCAGATATATGCATAGTCCAGGAAATGAGCATTGACAAGCTGTGAAGTGGATTCTACGATATATTCATAATACTGTAGATATTGGGTTAGTTTTTGAGCAGGAAGGCAATCAATCTGTAGTTGGATATTGTGACTCAGATTTTGCGGGTGATCTGGACAAACGAAGATCAACTACTGGTTATGTGTTTACTTTTGCAAAGGCACCAGTTAGTTGGAGGTCTACTTTGCAGTCAACAGTTGCTTTGTCTACAACAGAGGTAGAGTACATGGCTATTACAGAGGTTGTGAATGAGGCAATTTGGCTTCAGGAGTTGCTAAAAGAGCTTGGCATTGGACAAAAAAGTATCACAATTTTTCGTGATAGTCAAAGTGCTATTCAATTAGCGAAGAGCCAAGTTTATCATGCAAGGACGAAGCACATTGATGTTCGGTATCATTTCGTAAGAGAAATCATAGAAGAAGGTGGAGTCACGGTGAAGAAAATTCATACTATGGAGAGTCCTGCTGATATACTAACAAAAGTGGTGATTGCGGTCAAGTTTCAACATTGTTTGGATTTGATCAACATTGTTGAACACTGAAGATTGAAGATGAAGACACAACCAAAATTTGTTACCGAGCGAAAATTGAAGATGTGGAATTTTGCCGAGGTGGAAATTTGTTGAATATGACAAACTATCCCACATCGGTGGAGGACTTAATTTGGGGGAGAATTTCACCCTATAAAAGAATGCATAATGTTTAGGATTTATACACACCTCTCATATGCCTTCTTATCTTCTTAAGGTATTTGTATCTTCTCTCTTTAGTATTATTTCACTTGTGTTTTTGGAGTGGAATAAAATATTGGTTGTATCCGAGAAAGTTGGCAAAATTGAGCGAACCTCGTAAATTTTGATGTTCCTTTTATTGTTGTATTATTGTCTTATTTATTATTTAATGACTGTCATAACTTTTGGTATAATAATTGTGACTCATTCACACTATATACATTTGACTTCCTCAACAACTGATATATACCACTCAACATAAATGGTTCTTAATGTATGTAAAAAGTTGAATTTTTTAACGGTTTGAAAAAAAAAAAGAAAAAAAGCAAACTCTCACAATCTCACATATCCTTCCCTCCTTGTAAAGTGAAGTGTAGTTTCCATTCTTTATCCCCCCCCCCCCCCTCGCCCAACCCAAAAGACCAACCCAGATCATAACCAAAAATAAAAAAGCGCTCCTTGAAATAAAAAAAGGCCTGGCAAATCCCTATGACTTACAAAGCCAAGAACCTATACTATTAATTCTATTAGTACTAACTAAATCTTGAGAAAAAAAAAACACAAATTCTGGTTTCATTGCAAGACATTAAAGACACAAGCACATCAAAGAACAGTACATCTGTGATTCCACTAACCAATATATCTTGAAGAAACATTTGTTAAATCATATTGAAGAAATTAAATTGGTCCGCCAAAACTAGCAACTGCAAACCCTTTACCAAGCCACAGTTGATTAAATTAGTGAGCCCAATAGACGGAGAGAAGATGAGCTGGGAGAGATACCTTCTTATCACCGCAAAAAGATATGGTGCAGTGGATGTGACTGTTTTTTCTTCAACCAGAGATTTCGAGTTCGAGTCCTGGGTATGGAAAAATCCTTGGTAGGGAGCGCTTCCCCCGAATGGGACCTTACGCAGCGCGAATCCGGATATAGTCGGACTCCAATGCAGGTATCGGACACCGGGCGAGAAACAAAAAAAGAGATACCTTCTTATCGAGATCAATAGGAGGAAGCTGGATCATGAATTAAACTTTGAAAAATAAGCATTTGATTTTTACACCTATAGTACAATCTTCCTCAATTTTCTCCCTTTAGCAGCTACATTGAAACAATGGTTTCAAATATGTCCAAGTAAGTGAGTGAAGTCTCTATCATGGATGCAAAATAGAGCCTTTCCTACTAAAATTCTGTTGTGCATATATTAGGGATAATACATAATTACCTATTGGGATTGTACCAAAGTGTCAGTTGCATACCTTAAAAACATAGGTGTCTTATGACCCCTGGTTTTATTTGAACTGTAATAAATACCCCTTTTTAGCTGATGTGGCGCTTGGTATGGGTCTGCCATAACTCAAGTTTGCTTTTATGGGTTAAAAACTTTTCTTTTCCTTTGAGAAGATCTGAAATGGAGGTGGGATTAACGGAAATTTGTCATTGGATGGATAGAATATCCTTGGCTAATCCTCGAATTTTGGTAAAAATAAGGGTTATTCTTCGAATACTCAAAAATTCTGGCAAGAACAATAGAGAGAACTGGAAAAGATTAACAATGGAGGTTCGCCGGTCAAAAAACCTCTCCTGTTCTACCAGAAAATGTGATTCTAACTTGGTGTCAAGTTTGATTTTAATTCTTGAGTTTTTTTGTATTTTTGTCATGATCTGGAATACTTTTGATGGATTTTGATTGATTTCTATTTTTATTTCAAGAAATCTTGAGTTAAATGTAGTTCTGCTGGTGGAAATCTTCGGCGAGGCTGATCTCGTAGGAGAAGAAGGTCCCAAAAACGAAGAAGCAAAAATATAAAAAGATACAATAAAAATAATGATAAAAATAAAAATAATAAAAAAGAAATGACATGGCACAAGCTGGTTGGTGCGTGTAATTCGCTGATTTTCTTGAAACAGGTGGTTATCTCAAAAGATGGTATTTATTACGGTTCAAATAAAATCAGGGGGTCATAGGACACCCGTATTTTTAAGGGGTACAACTGACACTTTGGTACAACCCCAATGGGATAATTATGTATTATCCCCTACTACACTAACCAAATCTACTAAGACCATTCCAAATTACAAGTATGCGAACACATGAAAGAAACTATATCTCATTGAACAATCACCGGAACATTTACCGGGTTGAAACCGGAAAGATATCAAAGGTTATTTTCACTAAAAGGGCCTTCATCCCGGGGGCGTATGTAGCCTTATAACACCGGATTCAATTGAACCCATAATTTTCGAGACGAAATACAAATTTATATGTAAAAATTCACTAAAATAGCTACAAATTATAGATGTGAACCCTTTGAGGATATAATAAGTTCATTAGTAAAAACCTTAAAGGTTGAACTCATAAAGTTCAAATTCTGGATCCACTTCTGTTTCATCCTCTATGAGCATATCAGAGTATAACACAACTATTAAAGTAGGGTCGTATTAGTTATGGTAGTTATGTTAGTTACATTGGCATATTTAGAGAAAGTGTGTGAGTTGGGGTATTTTAGTCCTTTTACCTACTTTACACATATGAATCGTGTGAGGTCGTGTGAGCTATGTTGTATATAACTAACTCACTCTTATTAACAGAGTAGTTAGACACATAATGAAAAGTTCTTCTTTTTCTTCCTCTCTCGTTTTCGTCTCTCTACTCTAGCTTCCTTCTCGATCGCATGCAATTGTCTTGCTCGCTAGATCTGTACACAGATTCTATCATGGTATCATAGTAGGCGATTTGAGATTGGATCGAAGATTTCAAAATTCCAATTGGCGACATTTTCGAAGCTTAAGCTGGTAAGTCATGGCGGAAACTGGAAGTCTGCAAATCGATCACAATCACCCATTGTTTTTACAACAAATTGATACTCCTAGAATAGCATTGATAGATATCAAGCTTACAGGACCAGAAAACTATGCCTTATGGAACAGATCGATAAGAATGACTTTGTTGGTGAAAAACAAGCTAGGGTTCATAGATAGAACCTGGTTAAAAAGCTCTTACAGAGGAGAATTGGCGCATCAATGGGAACAATGTAATGATGTGGTGCTTTCATGGATAGGTCGCACTGTGTCTACTAAATTGTATCCAAGCATCATCTACACATCAGATGTGAGGAAGGTGTGGAATAAAATTGAAGGAATGTTTTAACAAGTCAAACCTTATTAAATTTTATCACTTATGGACGATAATAGGAACACTGAGGCAAGGTACCGACTCTATAACATCCTATTATACTAAGATGAAGGATTTCTGGGATGAGATGGATTTAATGGTACCAGGAGAAGGATGTGATTATGGGGAAACTGGTCCTTTTCTAGATCATTTTAAGAACTTGCGCTTGTGCCAGGAGCCCAAGAACTCAACGACATGAAACTCAACAAAGAGATGATTCAAGTGTTTCAGCAAGTCAAAAAAGAATTATTGTCAAGCCAGCTCGTTTCAGAGATGAAAATTTTGTCAACACATACTCATGTTTCTTTACATGACCAATGGAAGAAACTTCAGTCATTAGGGAAGAAAGAGAAGCCAGAAAAATAGTGTTGAGATCTTCACCAAGGCGCATCCTAAAGAGTCGGTTGAGTTCTTCCGCGACAAGCGTGAGATAGGTTCCAAAAAATCACTTTAAGGGGGAGTGTGAGAAAAATAAAGTAAGTTAATTTTTTGGAAAAACATATATTTCTCTAGAATATCCTAGTGTAGTATCCTTGATATTTATCTAGTAGAAATATCTAGATGCTCTAGAATATTGTGTGAAGATAAGGTTATCTAGTAGACATATCTAGATATTCTAAAGTGTCGTTAGAAGATAAGGTTAGCTAAAATTTTCCTTGTACATTATTTAGAATCATCCATAGACAAGTATAAATAGGAGGTGTCTTGTTCATTTGTAATGAAGCCAAAAATTAAGTAAATCTTCTTTCCTAAACAAAGTTCCCCTTTCCAAAAACTCTCTTCTCTTTTCAAACTTCCTCTTCTTTAGTTGAATCCTCCAATCTTAGTTAACGATCTTGGGCTACAGAAAATCTCCAAATTATACTATCAATCAATTCAACTTTTTCTAATTCCAGCTTCTCTTTTTCTAGTTTCAACCTCTCAACTTCTTGCTCAATTTGTCGTACCATATCTTCGGGAGCTGGAGGCCAATCAATAGATGCATCCTGCATACGGAAGTGCTTGGTAACAACATTCTCAGTTAGCTTGTCAGCTCGCGTCTTCCAATCTTCAGCTTGAACTTTTAGTTCCTTAATTTCTCTGTAGAAAAAAGAAAATAAGAGATTAGAAACGCTTACTCATAAACCCTGATCCTGAACCGACCCTAACTCCCAAAGAAAATCAAAGACTAAAAGTTAATCACAAATCCTAAACCTAACCCCTTAATTTAATAGCAGGCGCATCCGTCAATTGAATCCTTATTAAGGTAATTTCAAACAAGCGATTCTCTATCCTTAATTTCTCTTTAGAAAAACAAAAAAATAAGAGATTACCAACTCTTACTCACAAAACCCTGATCCTGAACGACCCTAACTCACAAAGAAAATTAAAGATTAGCAATTAGTCACAAATCCTAACTCTAACCCCATAATTTAATACCAAGCGCATCCGTTAAGTGAATCCTTGTTAAGGTAATTTCAAACAGGTGATTCTGTATCCGTCATTTCTCTTTAGAAAAAAAAAGAAAAAAAGAGATTAGCAATTCTTACTCACAAACCCTGATCCTGAACCGACCCTAACTTTCAAATAAAATTAAAAATTAGCAATTAATCACAAGCTCTAATCGTAACCCCTTCATGTAATACCTGCCAACCGCATTGCTATTATGACAAGTAATTTCAAACAAGCGATTCTATATCCATTCTTGCTTCCGGTCATCAGCAATTTCGTCCAGTTTATTTCTCAATGTTTCTTGGGAACCAAAAAATTCACATAGCTCGTAGAAATGCTTCTATTCGGATCGAGTAAAAAATCTGCCTAGAGTACATTCACTTTGGCACTTAGACTTCGCACTTTGCAATGAGTAGGGAAAGCATAAAGACTCTTTTTTGGAAGATGAAGATGAAAATGCCATGGATGGTTTGGAGTCGACAAAATTTGGGTAGACTCTTTCCAAACGCTTTCAAATTTGGAAAGAGTCCTTTATATAGTACCCGGAGGATCAACGGTCCTTTAAATTTGCTGAAGTTAGACACTGTTGGTCGTTCATGAAATTTTTTTTCCTGTTTTATTGGAAAAGAGCTAGTCAGTAGCGACAACTCTTATTTCTTGACAGAAATTGTTATTCTCGGCGAAACCTTTTTTTCTTTTTTTTTTGGGAATTCCCAATGAGAAGTTCACTCCCCAACTTCTCCAACTTCTTTGATTTAAATAGCTGTCCGCTTAATAAAATAACCGATTTAATATATATTTTAAATTTTTTGCAGTTTTAATATAATTTTATTTATATTTTTATTTTATTAATTTATAAAATATTAGAATTAAAGATTT